>NC_056628.2:197346946-197646946 GCF_002870075.4 Lactuca sativa | reverse complement strand
GAACTCTCTCTCTCTCTCAAGACAGCCCTCCTAGCTACAAAGACCACATTTTCACTAGGTCTGTAGAAGAGGTAACCAAAGGATTTCTGTGGGTAGCCGATGAAAATACACCTCTCACTACGAGGTTTGAGCTTATCATGAGTCTCGCATCTCACGAAAGCCTCGCAACCCCAAATCTTGATGTGGTCTAGTTTGGGTACTTTACCAGTCCACATCTTATGAGGAGTTTTGGAAACTTTCTTTGTAGGGACTAGATTAAGGATATGGGCGATAGTCTCTAAGGCATACCCCCAAAATGATATTGGTAGCGAAGCTCGACTCATCATGGAACGAACCATATCCAACAAGGTTCGATTTTGCCTCTCAGCCACACCATTCAACTCCGGTGTCGTGGGAGGTGTCAATTGTGAGAGAATCCCACATTCCCTAAGATAGTCAAGGAACTCTGAACTAAGATACTCACCACCTCGATCGGATCGAAGCATCTTAATGTTCCTGCCCAATTGATTCTCGACTTCCTGTTTAAATTATTTAAACCTTTCAAAAGTCTCTGACGTATGCTTGATTAAGTAGACATATCCATATCTATTGTAATCGTCAGTAAAAGTCAAATAATAACGATTAGCATCCTATGTGGCATGTTTGAAGGGTCCACACACATCCGTGTGTACAAGATCCAAAAAACCTTCACCCCTCTCACAAGAACCTGTGAAGGGTGACTTTATCATTTTTCTAAGTAAGCATGATTCACAACTATCATCTGACTTTAGGTCAAATGACTCCAAGACTCCATCCTTTTGGAGTTAGCCTATGTGTTTCTTGCTTATATGTCCAAGACGACAATGCCATAATGATGCTTTATCCAAGTTATTATCATTAACAGAATCAATACACAATACATTATTTCCTAAGTTATCAACCACAAATACAGTTTCATACACACCATGACAAGGTAATGCTTTAAAAGAAAGAACATTATTAAAGAAAGCATTAATCGAACCAACTTCATTATCAAATGAAAAGGTGAAACCTTGTTTATACAATGCATGAAAGGAAATAATATTTCTTGCCATTCCTGGCGAATAACGACATTTATTCAAATCTAAACTAAAACTACTACTTAGCGATAAAGTATAAACTCCAATCTTGGTGACAGGTAAAGCTTTCCTATTACCCATGATTAAGTTTATTCTTCCATGCTCCACATTCTCACTTCTTCTTAGTCCCTACAAATCATAACATATATGAATACCACAACCGGTATCAAGGACCCAAGAGTTAGAATGGGGTGAGTTATTAGATAAGATAGTGTAAATACCTGCATGGTTGGGTTTAACTTTACCATCCTTCACATCTTGCTGGTATTTTGGGCAGTTTCGCTTCCAATATGACTTTTCGTGGCAATAGAAGCATTCAGCCATCAAGGGTCCTAGCCTTGGTACCCTTCGAAGAGCTCTTCCTCTTCTTCACTCGACCTTTCCCGATTTCCAAAACCGGGGCGAAGTTTGGAGTAGGAGTGTTAACAACCGACTTACCCTTTAGACCTGTTTCTGCGGTCTTGAGGAGTCCCTGAAGTTTGCTGGGTGTGACCTATTCCTTATTCATGTGATATGTCATGCGGAATTGATCATAGCATGATGGTAAGGAGTGCAAAATGATATCTATTCCTTTACATTTTCTGCATGTGGCTCGTGACGGATTCCCCGTCCTTCATCATGGTTGTTATCATGGAGCAAATGATTTCATACCTCTCTTGCCGTGCACTTTGATGGTATCTTTCCATCAGATCTTGGTGCATTTCAAAAGGGTAGAAGCCCTCATAGGACTTTTGGAGTTCCGATGTCATGGTGGCCAACATGATGCATGCCACTTTTGTAGCATCCCTTTCATGTGCCCGGAAGTCAGCGATCTCCTAAGGAGTTGCAGTGGTCTCATCAATCTCCTTAAGCTCCTTGTCAAGGAAATATTCTTTGTCCTCGTAACGGGTAATCATCCTGATGTTTCTGATCCATTCATTGAAGTTGGATCCATGAAAAGTGACTTTCCCACACAAGTTCATAAGGGTAAAGGAGCCATTAGGATTAGAGCCAGAAGCAGCATTGTTTGAAGACATCTGAAAGAAGAGAACAATATTAGTTTAGATATTAAGAGAGTCCTTAATAAAACACGCAAATGTAATATTAAGGCTAGGATCCAATCACAATATATTATAACTTAGAAGAGGTATGCCGTAAGCCAAGCTATAACATATTTGAAAGGTAGGTGAATGACGATTCACCAATTTCCACCATAAAAAAATGAAATATAGATATTAGGTTTTTAATTGGTTCTTAGAAAATCCTAGATTCTTTTGAGATTCAATGAACTTTTCAAAGGCATGTTTCAATCTCGAGTGTGCCCTCCAAGTTTTGTGACTGGGATACCGAGGATCACAAAACGAGGTGTGAAGTAACCATGCAAATCACTTGGTACCCTTAAAGTTTATCACTCAATCGATGTGCGGGTAAACCACACACGCTCCACCGATACTATGATAAACCTTAAGTCACCCTTTACCTACCTTGTTAAGTCCAAGTTAGTGTGCCGGTTAACCACACACGCTCCACCAACGACTTAAACAAGGTGTAAAGTGTAATTTCATAGATTAGCACCTTATTCACATTTTTCCTAAAGTAACTAAGATTGGGAATTTAATAAAACATTTAGTTACTTTATAATATTCATCATACTTTTAATGAGAATTTATAAGTCCATGTCCTACCCGTTCGGCTAACGACCCTCCACCAATCAAGGAAGCAGTGGGTGAGAGTGGACACCCATTAAGTTGCCATTTTATAGGCAACAACCTTATACCCCCTTATAGACCGGCTTCGTGAATGAAGCGTCCTAGCAGTAAGACAAATTGATCTTATACATACATACATATATATATATATATATATATATATATATATATATATTATTATTAACTTATAATATTATAAAGTATAAGGGTTGAATTTTAACTTTTAAAATTCTAAGGGTTGGAACTAAAGTTTTAATCAAGACTTTACTTGTTCCAAAACTTGATGGCAAGTTTTGTAAACTTTCAAAACTTTTCATTTCTTATAGCTTATGAATTAATTGAGTAATAAAAATGAAGACTCTTCATTTTTTATAACTCTTGTGTTCTTTTAATGGCTTTAATAAAAGTGTGATTTTTGGTTTTCCATAACTTGAGGACAAGTTATGGACTCCATTAAAACACATCATGATCATGAATTAAACTACCATGAAGGTTACAAGCAATTCTTATGATCATCTAATCTTCATAAGTTCAAGAACATGAATATGAACACTTTCAAGAATCAAAAATTACACTTAAAATCTTGTAATTTTGCTAATTGCCATTGTAAATGGATTAGCATAAACATTACACCATCTAAACAAGTTTTAAAACACCAAAACAGTTTAGGGTAATGTTTCTAGTCCATTTCCAGCAACAAATGTCAAAATTCTGAAAACTACAGCCTCTACTCGTCGAGTGCAAGAACATACTCGACGAGTAGCTTGCATTTGTTCATGGACTCGTCAAGTCCCCCCATGGACTCGGCGAGTTCATACGAGCAGAAAACAGAAAAACAATTTTTTCAAGTAGTTTGCACAAAAAATCAACAAACAAGCCTAGGCTCTGATACCACTGATAGGTTTTGAGCATTCTAACACTTCCTAAGTGTACATACAACCCTAATAACCTTGGATCTATGTTTGTCTAATTATCATGCAAAGTTGAATTCCAAGGTTATATTCCGATTTTGGTGGAGGAGATGGTCTTTATATAGTGTGACACATCTAGGGTTACACCATGTAAACCCTAATGTGTCATGGCTCTTCATTTCCATGACCCATGGGTTTTTAACTCCCATGGAGCATCCATGGAGCATCCATTGGGTTTAACCCAACTTGATAATCCATGGAGCCTCTTAGCCCACTATACAAGTTATGGATGATTTACATAATCAACCCATATATTTAATTAGTTATCTTTTGATCACTTAATTAAATCTTAATTAATTATTGATCAAACTAATTAAATAATATTATTAATATATTAGAACTTATAATATATTAATAAACCAGAAGTGTTATTTCTCTTATTTAGTCTATCCAATTGCATGGTGCCATGCAACCCAAATGGACCATGCCGGGTCGGGTCAAGTACATACCAGAAATAGTTATGGACTTAGACACCTTATCCAACATTATGTAGATAAGCGTTATTTATATTAATCTATTATACTTGTTTCTTCTCTTGTTGATGTTTGTATTTCTTTCAGGTCTCCGCACACGTTTCCCATTTCACCAATGATCTCAAGATCCGTGTCGATAAAGCCGAGTCTGTTTTAAAATATCAGGAGTAAACATGGAGGGCCACTAATGAGGATCTTCTCCAGAGGGTGGAGTTGTTGAGTAAATAGAAGGCTAAAAAGGAGGAAGAGCGTCTCGTAGATCTCGAGGAGGTGATCGTTGATGCAAAGACAAGCGTTGCGATAGCTATTCTGCAGGCTAAGATCAAGATGACGGAGGATCTGGAAAATGCAGGTTCCTGGGACGTGGGCGGATGGCACGAGGCATTGGCCAAATTGATCGACAAGCCTGTTATCGCCAATCAGGATTCTATACTGCTGTTGACCGAAGGAGGGGAGAAGAAGGACGCGGCCGATGATGACCAGGCTAAGGTCTAAGCATGCAAAAAATTAATTTAAGTAGTTTTTGTATTTATCATCGATGTAAAAAACATTAGTTTTTTGCTTGGTTTGATACGCAACCCTTTTATGAACGACATGGTAGTGTTTTCCTTTCATTTTTCTCTTTTGATTCCTCTGCATTATTGTTATGATATTAGGATCCTTGAATAATCAGGATCCCAGAAAACTTGGTTCATGCAAACAATCTTGAGACAAAATTTTCTTAGTGGATCATTTTTAGTGTGCTTGAATTCTGATAACCAAATGGTTTTTGCTTAGGATCCTATAAGGTTTAAGATCCTTAAGCTTTATCTACAACTTTTTGAAAATAAGGATAGATGGAACCTCATTATCTCCAAGTTTTTCCTTAAGCTTTGTAAGTTCTTCAACCTGAGGACAAACCTCAACTTCGAAAAGAACTTAGGTTCACTATTGATTTCTGACAATAAGATTCTTCACCAATGAGGATCGATGAGGATCCTTAAAAATGAGGATCCATGAGGATTCTTAATGGTGAGAATGCTCAAAGATGAGGATCCTGCGGTGGAGTTCTCCTCTCAAGATAACCTGTTTAGGTTATAAACTTTGATAATATTCATGGGTAGCACCATAAGTTCGATGTACCTCAAGGGAAATCTCCCTACTTATGAAAATGTTACGATTCGTGTGTATTTTCTAGGGAAAAATCCCAACGTGTGGTAACATAAAGATGTTATGATCCTTATGTTATTTCGAGGGTAAGATCCCAACTTTAGGATAACATGAAGATGTTATAGACCTTAAGTCATCGCTGGGTAGGATCCCAACTTTTGGATAACATGAAAATGTTATAAACCTTATGTAATCACTGGGGCAAGATCGTAATTTTAGATAACATGAAAATGTTATAAACCTTGAGGATCTTAACTTATGTTCAAAGATAAGAGGGTTGCCAAGCCACTGTATCGTGAAATGATCCCCTTATTCGTATTCCACAGTTAGATATCGTGCGTTCGAGTGAGGTGTACAAACCTTAGTTCATGTGAAAGTGGTAATTAGCTCTTTAAACCTTAGAGTGGATTAAGTACACTTAAACGTAGGAGAGATGACCAGTCTCTATCTTGTGTATGTAATAGTTTAAAAATCATATCATTGATATAATGGAATTGTTATGATGCTGAGATCTTTATGTGTTTAGAGGCTTATTTAATCATGATGATCCTTATACTTTAAGGATCTTCAAGCTCGAAGATCCTAGTGTTCCAGGATCTTTAAATTCGAGGATCCTCATGTCTCAGGATTGTTACTCATGGATATCTTTAGCTGTGCGTCGTCCTGCATGGAAAACGTTAGCTAGGGGTAGGCGTTAGTCTAGCTAACCCCCCTTCGATGCTTAAGTTAGTAATGAAATCGAGGAGAAAGTAAGTAACGATGAAAAGTTCAAGGTAAGGAGCATGTGTACCTTGGTTTTATTGAAGATTAATCGAACCTACTTACATGTAGTATGCTTTGAGATGTATATATTCCAGGATATTGGCAGAACGTCTCCTTCGAGTGTTTCCAGCCAGTATGCTCCTTTTCCTGCTTCAGCATCTATAAGATATGGTCCTTCCCATTTAGAAGCTAATTTACCTGCATTGGGATTCTTGGTGTTCTAGAATGTTTTCCTTAATGCCAAGTCTCCTATTTGAAACCTTCTGATTTTTATATTCTTATTGTAATCCTTGGTGATCCTTTGTTGGTAAGCAGCAATGCGTACTTTGGCAAGATCTATGAGTTCATAAATAATGTCAAGATCTTGGGCTAGGATCCTATCATTGTTTTCTTGATTTTGGAGCAGGTATCTTGCTGTCGGGATTACTACTTCGGTAAGGATCATTGATTCTGTCCCAAACACCAAGGAGTAGAGGGTCTGACCTGTGGCTACTTTGGAAGTAGTCCTGTCTGTCCATAGGACAAAGGGAAGCTCTTCTGCCCATCTTCCTTTCTTCTTATCCAGCCTTTTCTTCAAGTTGTTTACTGTGATCTTATTGCTAGATTCTACTTGACCATTTGCCTTGGGATGGACAGGAGTGGACATTATCATTTTGATTCCCCAAATTTTGCAAAAGTCTCATGTCCTTTTGCTTATGAATTAGGATCGTTGTCACATATGATCTCAGCCGGGATCCCGAACCTGGTCAATATATTATGTTTAATGAATGATACTACCTCTTTGTCTCTGACCTGAACAAAGGCTTCAACTTCGATCCACTTTGAGAAATAATCAGTCATCACCAGCATGAAGACTTTTCCCTCTAGAGCTATTGGTAATTTTCCCACTATATCCATTGCCTATTTCATGAATGGCCATGGAGAAATACTAGGATGTAGAGGTTCTGTTGGTTGATGTAGGATGTTGTTATGTCTTTGACAAGCATTACATTTTTAAGCATGTAAGAAAGAGTCTATTTTCATGGTTGGTCAATAGTATCCTGTTCTTAATATCTTGGAGCATAAGGATCTACCTCCAGCATGATTGACACAGTCTCCTTTATGTATGTCCTTCAGGACTTGTGTAGCTTCGGGATCTTCCAAGCATCTAAGGTATGGACCTGCCATAGACTCTTTATAAAGTTTACCTTGGATTTTACGAACCTTAAGATTCTTGTTCTGAATGCTCTTTCGCTTTTTTTTCGTTGGAATCGTGCCAATATTCGGAGATACTCCATAATGGGTTGTTTCCATGATCGTGGACTTCCTTGAGGATCATGTTCGTCGGGATACCTTTGAGGAGGGATCTGAAGGTCAGGATTTTTAATGGCTGCTACGCTTATTGGGTGTACGAGATCCTCTGATTTTTCGGGAAGGGATTCTCTTGATGGAGTTATTATATGGGTTATAGGGATCTTTGTTTCTGGTAGGATCCTTAGGGAGGATCCTAAGTTGGCTAAAGCGTCTGCTTCAGTGTTTTCTTCTCTAGGAACTTGGATTAGGTTAAAGTTTTCAAAATCAGAGGCTAATTTTTTGAGGATCTCTAGATATAGTGTTAATATTTCACCTTTCACTGCATAAGATCCATTGACGTGATTAGTCAGTAATAAGAAATCACAAATATATGAAGATCCCTGATTTGAAGATCCTTAGCCAATTGTAGTCCCATGATGAGTGCTTCATATTCTGCTTCGTTATTGGTAGTGTTGAATTCTCAATTAACTGTCGTGGGTAGGATGTCGCCATGTGGTGAATTTAGTATGATCCCTAGCCCTGTTCCTTTTTGGTTTGAAGCTTCATCTGTGAGACTGTGAACAGTGTCCATTTTCCCAAGTGCTCATCTTCTAGGAGTCGTTTGGCTTCAATGTCTACTTCGTTTTTTAGATCATCACTAAAGTCTGCTAATGCTTGTGACTTTTTGGCGGATCTTGGCTCATATCTGATGTCAAACGTGCTTAACTTCACTGACCATTTTTCCATCCTTCCTGACATTTCTGGTTTCCTCATGACATTCTTAATAGGATAATTAGTTTTTACATGCATAGTGTGTGTTTTGAAATAATGTCTTAATTTGGTAGAAGCGGTTACTAAGGTAAGAATTAATTTTTCGAGGTGGGAATACCTGGTCTCAGGATCCATAAGACTTTTACTTACATAGTAGATAGGATGTTGGATTTTTGGTCTCCATTAAGATCCTTGGCCAGGACAGCACTTACTGCACTTGAAGATACTGAGAGGCAGAGGAGAAGTGGTTCTCCAACTATAGGCTTCACTAGCAGTGGTGCAGAACTTGGATATTTTGAGTTCCTGGAAGGCTTTCTCGTGTTCTTCCTTCCACTCAAATCTCTTGTTCTTCTTCAAGATATCATATAAGGGATTACACCTTTCTGAGGATCTTGAAATGAATCTGTTGAGAGCTGCTACTCTTCCAGTTAACCTTTAGATGTCTTTTGTTGAGGAGGGAGATTTCAGTTCGATGACTGCTTTGATCTGCTCCAGGTTGGCTTCTATTCCTCTCTTGGTTACCATATATCCAAGGAACTTTCCCGACTTCATCCGAAAGTGGCATTTGAGTGGATTCAACTTCATGTTGTATTCATCCAGGATGTCGAAGGCTTCTTCGAGATCCTTGAGATGATCTTCAGCTTTCATCGACTTCACCACCATTTCGTCAATATAGACTTCCATGGTGCCCCCCAGCTTGTCTTTGAGCATCCGATTTACCAACCTTTGATATGTTGCACCCTATGCAATTATTGCGATCCAAAATCAAATATCAATCAAGGGCCAATATACGATATATAGGTTATCGTGGTGGAATATTGGTATTTTTATATTATGTAGCGCCTTTGAAACCTTATATTGTATTGGATGAATACAAGGTCATTAAGTAAAACATATAGTAAATTAGAAAATGTTGGAAGCAAATGTTTGTCAATCCCATAAAAACCCCACCATATATCTACATTTTAATAAAAAATGAAGTGATTTAATAAAAACTTTAGCTATAAACGCTATTTCACCGCTATCCCACCGATATTTGCCAAATATCGGCCAATATCACCGATATTTGTGGCACCACTATTTTGGACCGCTATTTAGTACCGCTATTTTGCCAACTACAAATAACCGCTATCCGACCGCTATTTCACCACTATCCCACCACTATTGACTACACAGGTTGCACTTGTATTTTTAAGGCCAAAAAGCATTACAGTGTAACAATATATACATGTCGGCGTTATAAACGTTGTGTCTTAGAATTAGAGGATATTTTATTGACTACAATCAAAATATGTATCCTTTACAATTTCCTAATTTGTGGAAACTAATATAAGTATGTATTAGGATTTGTAACGAACTTTTTACTCATGTTGATAAAAACCATTGTCATTTTAGATAACACTACCATTTCGTTTGCATATTTAAGTTTCAAAAGTTATTACAATATTAAAATTTTATATTACATTTCCAGGATAATCGGGAACTTGCGTCTGGTGCAAATTAGCGGTGTCTACATGATTTTCAAATAATTCCATGGAGGTTTCAGTTAGGCTGGACCCATTATCTGTCAATTAGACTCAATTTTCTATTGTTGGAGTTGTCATACGTGCTTCTTCGATGAGGTCCATTGTGTTTAGAAACGGTCGTATATCTTTAGACATCGTAATGATGAGCATTTGCATATTATACAATGCTAGTTTTCTCCGCTCCTCGACCGCAGAAGACGGTAATGAGATTTCCAGTATCACCATTCGTTGTTTAGCACGTTGAAAATCACGAATCATTCTAATGCAGTCGTATCAACAAGACGTCGTTGCTCTTCTTCATGACGTAGTATATCATATTCTATTGTCAACTCATCCTCATTGATCGAGTCACTCTGGATGTTGGAGACTGGAAATTTTTAAATATATTAACATACACATTAAAATAATTTTCATAAACGTATCCAACAATAAAACCAACTTGCTGAAACATAATCAATAATATAATGGCATTGCAACTAGTCTATAATAACATATTTGTCTGGACTTGATCCGGTTCTATCTTTTAGAGTTTATCTGCTTTCAATTTAAGCTTTAACATCATTTTTGATTTCTTTCTTAATTTTACAGGTGTCTTTATTATTTTTAATTTATAAATCAACATCCCGGTTTGTTATGAGTAAAAACAAATTTTCAACAACATTTTAATACACATTACCATTAAACCAACCATTTTAACAAAATTTCAATCGTTTTTATCTTTATTGGGTGCAATTTTGAAAGCTCATGTAAATGGAATAAAACTTTTTTCATCCATAAAGCCCACTTTTTTAACACCATCCACGCAAACTCGTATTTGGACTAATAATGGTTAACGAACAGTGTCAGACAAAATAATAATAATAATAATAATAATAATCAATTCTCATTATGGATGAAGTTCTCCGTATTCGAGGACATCATTTTGGACCAAGATCTTCGTATCCCAGACCTACAGAACCTTTCCGGATTCCCTAGAAAACATACTTCCGGACTAAAAAAACGGTCTTAAACGCAATATAAGTGTTCATCACATACATGTACAATGAAAAAAACATACAAATTTTGGATATTTCGGACTCATTCTTCGTACCCGAAGTGTTCATCACATTCTGGAATACGTCTATTTGTTTGAAAACTCAAATGAAAGTAATTTAAAGAGTAGAACTCACATGGTTTGATGAATCCATGCTAAAAATATGTTCGAAATGCTGATAAAATGAACTTCAGAAATCGAGAATCCGGAACACATATTCTGGATTTTTGTGTGTGGGACCCATATATATAACATTTGAGTACAATATTGCGCTTGTGCCATGTATTTTGGTCCGAAATAGCCTATTCCTGACATAGTGGTAATTTTACAAAAAAAAATGATTATTATTATTAAAATAAAATTAAAAAATGATTAGTTACTCAATTTCCCATAATAAAAATACAAATTACACAAAACAGTAATTTTATCGATTGAATCACCCAATATTGTTTTTAGTCTCCCAGGTCTACATACAGGTCTTGGATCAATAGAATCCTCCGGGAAAGAATATCGGGATTAGTCTCCTTGCCATTGCTACTGTCTTTGAAAGTCTAGCTATCCTCTCCTTGTCATGCTTAGTTATTCTGCATTGCTCCTTCTTCTGATCTTGCTTTCTTGCCTACAACTATGAATAACAAAGATTTATAGATCTCACATCTACTTACAATTATGGGAATATTCTAATCAATTTCATGAATTATTAGAAACTACCTTATCAGATTCATATTTTACCTGATCCTCAGTTTCTAGCCCTAAACGCCATACCTCCAAGTTCTTGATCGGAATGGAATTTGATTAAACTGTTAAATTAAAATTTTCTTATTTGTAAATGCAAAAATATGAAAGTATAATATATAATCATTAATAGACAGTTATAACGCCAAATGAATAGATAAAATAAAAATACATTTTTGTTTTTTAATAGTATTTTATACATTTAAAAGAAAAAATAAATTAAACATTTATACAAGGTGGTCCATGCTGAAAATGAAGCCGCTTTCTGCTGACAATCTTTGTCTGCAGTTGGCATAGTGAGTGAAGCACTAAAGCCCTGTTTATAGCTTCTAACTTGCAAATATTTCTGATCATGTCTCCAACACTTCTTACATATATACATACATAATTACATACATACTATTTGTTGATCATCCTTAAACTGTTTCCAATAATTTTTTTCTTATTTGAATCTATTATAAGATGTATTGTATCATTCTGTAGGAAGTTAAGATAGTTTATAACCAAAAATTAGATTCAAAATAGAATATTCATATACATCTCGAGTTGTTTAGCAAGTGTGTGTTACTTTATTATTATTATTATTATTATTATTATTATTATTATTATTATTATTATTATTATTATTATTATTATTATTATTATTATTATTATTATTATTATATTGTATTAAAGTGCCTGCCATCCTGTAACCATGAACTCATTCGTCTTTTTAATAATAAAAACAGACTTTTTTTCTTTCAATTTTGGATATATATCATGTGGTGAATATTATGAGGTTAAACAATCGAGTGCCCTTTTGAATTTGAGCAATGAGGTTGGATGGATCATGTCTTCTTGTGGTCAAATTATTGGTGCATATCTGGCCTTTATTCCTTCTTATAAATTATGTATCACATAAAATAATAACACCTTTTTATCTATAAATAATCATTTTTCCAATCCCCTAAGTTAAGTATGTAAAAGTATGAATATGTAGGCCCTCTTCATATTGGTTGTAACAAAAATAATAATGAAATAGCTTCATGGTTCCAATCGAGTATTGAGTATCGAGAGTTTGAGATTAGAGGTGTACACAAGAACCTGTTCATTTAGAAACCTGGGCCGGTTTTATTGAAAATCGGTTTTTTAAGAATCGGTTAATTTAAAACCAAACCATTGGTTAGGAATAGTTATTTTTTTCTTTTTAAATATGAAACCGATTTTTCTGAAAAACCCGAACCAAACCGGTGTTTTAGCGCAACTTCACGCATAAAAACACTAAAAATTGTAACCGAAACCAACCTAGAAAAACTCAATTATATAAAAACCAGTTTTTAGGGGAAAAAACGGCATTTGTTCACCTCTCTTTAACATTGAGACTACTATTGGCTTTGCTTACACAAAATGGTGTAAGCCCATTGGGTTGTGCTCTCTCTTTAACATTGAGACTACCATTGGCTTTGCTTAGACAAAATGGTTTAAGCCCATTGGGTTAAGCCATACTTTACAAGAATATAGAAGGGCTGGTTACACTCTAGGTTTTCATTGTTGTGGTTTGTATGGCCCAACAATTGTCACTATGTTTACACTCTAACTAGACCTGCACATTTACGGTTTCAGATGGGTTTTGGGTCGGTCTTGAAACGGTCCGGTTTTTTTATTGTCGGTCTTGGAGCGGTCTGGTCTTTTTCGGATTGGTCCCGTCCTGTCTCAAGACGGTCTTATTTTGGTTCAGTCTTTTTTCAGACCGGTCTCTTTCGTTCTGATCTTTATTGGGACCAGTCATGATCTTTTTCGGTCCGGTCTCGTGGTCTTTCCATGTACTTTTTTCGGTTCGATTTTCGGGGTTTTTTGGTCGGTTCGGCATGGTTTCGGTATTTGTTGGTTTTTTTTAGTTTTAGTTTCGAGTTTTTCCCTTAACAAATGTGTGATTAACACAAAGATGATAGATTAAACTTTATTAAAAATGATAAAGTTTAATAAAAGAAAAAAAAATGAAGTAAGATACTGTGTAACACAAAAATGATATATTTATAAACTTTGGCTTCCGGTCTTTTTTGAGATCGGTCTCAGACCGGTCTCGGATTGGTCTCGGACCAGTCTTGCGTCGCTCCCGGAACGTTCCGGTCTTTTTTTTGGGGATTGGTCTAAGAATGGTCCAAAAAAAAGTTTTTCTCCGACCGGTCTTGGACGGTTTCGAGCTAGTCTTTTTTCGGTTGGGTCTTTTTCTTGGTTCAGTGTCGTTAGAGAGGTCCGATCTCAGTCTTTTTTGGTTTCGGTCCGAAACTAGTCTTTTTGTGCAGGACTACTCTAGACTCTAGAGGTGAGCAAAATGATGGGTTTCGGGAATCCAAGTTTTATCCGAGTTTTTTAAATTATTATTATTATTATTCATATAAGGTGTTAGGTGCATAAATTGCATCTTTTTCATACTTATTTCATGTTTAATTCTTAGGACAACTGTTCCAAAAAAACGCAAAATATTGATGGCCATCATTTACGATTATTTGTGTTGCGTTTGGAAAGCAAGGAATGAAAGTCTTTTTGCTCTTTGTGTTTCTTCTTCGAAACCGGCAAACAATGTGCTCTCGGTGTTGTTTGGTTGGATTAAACATAGGGGGAAGTTTGAGGTTTGTAATTGGGCGAATTGGGTTTGTTCTCCCTTTAAAATCTTGTAACTTTGTACGTTTTGTTCTTTCTTTTGCCCGACCTTTTTTCATTTTAGGTTGTGGTCTTTAAAAATATTTCATGTTTAATTCTAGCATTACATAACATATTAGTTTAATTTTGCATGCATTTTTGCATTTTCGGGATATTTTCGATGATCAATCTACTTTTGATAGTTTTTGTGGATTTGAAAGGGCGTTCGAGACTTTGGGTATGCTTAGGATGATCAAGAAAAGCTCTCTGCTAAGTTTTAGAATTTTCGGAGCAAAATTGAAGAAAATGAAATTTTTGGGATTGTACACTTTAACATAGTGACTGAAGCATTAAAGCCCTATTTATAGCTACTAACTTGCAAATATTTCTATGAGAGGACTAAGATAATATGTTGTTTAGTAATGTAAATAGTTCAATCTCGCATAATAATTATCATTTACATATTTTCACTAATTAAATCGACTATAAAGGTAGTATGATTTTTTTTTTTTTTTTTCTGATAATCAGTGTGTCTTGTTAAGTGTATTTTGTAAAAATGAGAATGAGTGAATATGAAATGAATGAAAATGCATGATAATGTCAATAGTTGGTACTATTATACCAAACAATTTCTTGTAATTTATACATTTTGTTTTCAACATTATATTCGTTTTCAAATGCAGCTACAAAGTTATTTCGAGACAAATTACTTAGGCTGAAATGAGTGGTAACATTTTTAGCATATTGCCACATAGGATTTTTTTTGTTTTTTTCATGACACATAGGCTTAGCATGTCTAGCACGAAAAAGATAGGGAGTGGAAGTGTGACAATTTAATAGATTTAATTTTGAAGAAAAAAAATTAAAATATATAAAGAAATACTAATCAACTAATCACAACACACATTTATATTTTCTCTCTCCTTTCTCCTCTCGCTACACACATAGCACCTCTTTCTTAGCACCTTCCTTAGTTTAAGATATGGAGTGGTATAACATCTTTAGCATTTCTCTTAACACCTCCCTTAAGACCGGACGGAATGGGGTGAGGGAAATGAGCGAGAACCGATCCCGCACCTATGCACACCACACCGTGGGTGCGGAAAAGGAACCGCGGGAAGCAACAGGGGGGAGAGAGTCCCGCTCTCTCTCTCTTCTAACCATTGGCCGATGCATTTTTTTTCTTTTTTAATCAAACGGCTATATAGCCGTTAACACACACACACATACACACACACACACACACACACACACACATATATATATATATATATATATATATATATATATATATATATATTTTTTTTTTCTTCCCTTTTCTTAATCTATAAATACTCAAACATTTTATCATTTTTTAAACCATAATCTATATTTCTCTATATTTATCTGTAAAAAATATTACTCAAAATGTCAGCATCTTCATCATCCGATTTGTGTCTATTTTTGACTTTTAAAGTCTTTATTTTTGAACTTTGGCTTTAAATATACAAGATTCAATAAAAAAATAAAAAATATACAATAAATATGAAACAGAAAGAACATAAAATTATACCATCATGATTTCATAACGATAATATTATTTGAGAATTAAATATTTTTAAGAAGATGAATTAAATATTTAAAACTCGAGTCTCATGACTTCAAGTTTTGAGATATCACATCATTTAAAAGTGTTTATAGAATACCAGATGCTATACCAGCAGCATCAGACGAAGGATTTTCAACTGCCAACAGAAGTTACATGCTACTTTCATTAAAAATGTTATCATACACCAAATTTCTGAAATTTTGATCCATTTATATCGGTTAAAAGTACCAAGTTAACTAGACTTAAAAGTAAGTATAATATTATAATTTTTTTCCCTATACAACCAGCTTACTTATTTAATATTTTTACTCAGAAAGTTGTGACATGTAACAGTATTATTTTCGAAAAATATTAGTATGTCCAAATAATATTTGTCCATAAATTATAAAACGAAACCCCTAGCATGTTCCATGCATCAACCACGTCTAAATCACAAGGCTTCTCTAGAACCCTCCACTTTCTTCTATTTTCTTCCTATCGCCCATAATTTCTCAATTCTTCTATACTGATTATAATAAACCCTTTCACCTCACTTCCATACACACTCATCTATTCAACTGCGTAGCAATTAGCATTCTTGATTTCAAAACACACCAAGATTCAATTCATCCAAATGTCTGCAACAACTCTATCCCCTTCTTGTTCCTTCAAACCCCACATCATCGATCGTAGCTCTAATCCAAGAACGTCTTTTTTCGGCAAACCCACATCGTATAATCCGAGATCATGGACATTGAGACCTCAAAGGCGACGCGTGTTGAAGGTCGTGAGCGAGAAGGTGGTGGGAATTGATCTAGGTACGACGAATTCCGCGGTGGCGGCGATGGAAGGAGGGCAACCGACAATAATTACGAACGCCGAGGGGCAGAGGACGACGCCGTCGGTAGTAGCGTACAGTAAGAATGGAGATAGGTTAGTAGGTCAGATTGCGAAACGGCAGGCGGTGGTTAATCCGGAGAACACGTTTTTCTCTGTGAAGAGGTTTATTGGGAGGAAGATGATGGAGGTCGATGAAGAATCGAAGCAGGTTTCTTACAAAGTGATCAGAGACGATAATGGAAATGTCAAATTAGATTGCCCTGCTATTGGTAAACAATTCGCCCCTGAAGAAATTTCTGCACAGGTACCCACTTCAATTCATCTTCATCGATCTCTATTTATCGTTTAACTCAATGAAATTCATCTTTTCATTCAACGAATTGTTCAATTTAGGTGCTGCGGAAGCTCGTGGATGACGCATCGAAGTTTTTGAGTGATAAAGTTACGAAAGCAGTGGTAACAGTGCCAGCATATTTCAACGATTCCCAAAGAACTGCAACCAAAGATGCTGGACGAATTGCAGGTATTGAGGTTCTTCGCATTATCAATGAGCCAACTGCTGCTTCATTGGCGTATGGTTTTGAGAAGAAAAACAATGAAACAATTCTAGTCTTTGATCTTGGTGGTGGAACGTTTGATGTTTCAGGTAAGTTTCCCTTTCTCATCTGTGAAATTATGATTACCTAAATAGTTCTAGTTCTACCCTTGCGCCATTGATAACTTAGATTCATCTTTATGCAGTGCTTGAGGTTGGTGATGGTGTTTTTGAGGTACTTTCAACCTCGGGAGACACCCATTTGGGAGGAGATGACTTTGACAAGGTTAGGAATTGGGATCATGTCGCGTGTCATAAACACATTCTTTATAACCAAATCTCTAACACGATTCTTGAATTTTAAACAGAGAATTGTTGATTGGCTTGCTGAAACTTTCAAGAGGGATGAAGGTATAGATCTTCTTAAAGATAAACAAGCGCTTCAACGTCTAACAGAAACTGCTGAGAAAGCAAAGATGGAGTTATCCACTTTGACCCAAACTAATATCAGGTAGATGATGCATTTTCAGTATTTTTTTACTTTGGTTTTTTCATTGTAAGTTTTCCGATCATGGGTTCTGTTTTTTGCAGTTTACCTTTTATTACAGCAACATCAGATGGCCCAAAACATATCGATACTACACTAACAAGGGCAAAGTTTGAGGAGTTGTGCTCAGATTTACTAGACAGGTACTTGAGTTAATTTGCTTTCTTGATGATTCAAGTAATTGTCACTCTTCAAGATGATAACTTTCGAAAACCAATTTGTTTGTTCTTTGTTTAACATAGGCTAAAGACCCCTGTTGAAACAGCTTTAAAAGATGCAAACCTCTCTCTGAAAGATCTTGATGAAGTGGTTCTTGTTGGTGGATCAACACGTATCCCTGCTGTTCAAGAGCTTGTTAAAAAGATGACATCTAAAGAACCAAATGTCACAGTCAATCCAGATGAAGTTGTTGCTCTTGGAGCTTCAGTTCAGGTCTGTATATATCCTATCTTTACTCCAATTTTCAACAACAGTTTAGGAAAAGGTCATGACGATGTTGCCTTTTGTAATTTTAGGCTGGTGTTTTGTCTGGAGATGTGAGCAATATTGTGTTATTAGACGTGACACCATTGTCGCTGGGTTTAGAAACCCTAGGAGGTGTGATGACGAAGATCATTCCAAGAAACACGACACTCCCAACCTCCAAATCAGAAGTTTTTTCAACAGCAGCTGATGGTCAAACGAGTGTTGAAATCAATGTTCTTCAAGGGGAGAGAGAATTCGTACGTGATAACAAATCTCTTGGAAGCTTTCGATTGGATGGAATCCCTCCAGCTCCACGTGGAGTTCCTCAAATCGAGGTCAAATTTGATATCGACGCCAATGGTATCCTTTCAGTCACAGCCATTGACAAAGGAACAGGAAAGAAACAGGACATTACAATCACTGGTGCTAGCACATTGCCTTCCGATGAGGTATGATTTAGGGTTAATTTACAACGTGATATGGTCTGTTTTGGGTTGATGGATATTGAGGAAAATTTTGTTGTTATTGTAGGTGGAGAGGATGGTGGCAGAAGCTGAGAAGTATGCGAAGGAGGATAAGGAGAAGAGGGAAGCCATTGATACAAAGAACCAAGCTGAATCGGCTGTGTATCAGTGTGAAAAGCAGCTGAAGGAAGTGGGAGAGAAGGTACCTGGTGAAGTGAAAGAGAAGGTGGAGGCGAAGTTGAAAGAGCTTAAAGATGCGATATCTGGTGGGACAACTCAGAGCATGAAGGATGCCATGGCTGCGTTGAATCAAGAAATGATGCAGGTTGGTCAGGCTATTTACAGCCAAGGTGGTGGTGGTGGTGCTGCTGCTGCTGCCAGTGGTGGTGAAGGTGGTAAGGCGTCTGGTTCTAGTGGAGAAGGTGATGGTGAGGTTATTGATGCTGATTTTAGTGATAGCCAATGAGATTGCATAGCCATATTAGGTGGAATATGTGTGTTACTCTGTAAAGATGTATATAGGTGATTTGTAGATTGTTTTGTGGTTTTGGTTCCACTGATTTAATCGCAAAACTGTAGTTTGTTAATAGTATGCTTTTGTTGTGAGGAAAGGAATCTAGACATCTAATAGTTTATAGTTTGTAGAATTAAAAAAAAAAATCAAAACAAAATGATTTGAATTGAAACACAGCTAAAGTTTCTTGGTGCATTGTATAGATTTGCCTAATATATATCTTATTTACGTATGACATAATACTAATAAAACTATTTTTTTTTATTAGTATAGACTATAGAGATTAAGATATGTTTGTTGAATCAACAAACGTAAGTCATACATAAGTCATACCTCGTTGATTTAGGGCAGGGTAGTGGGGTATAAAAGGGTTTAGGTATTTGGCTATAAATAGGATCAGTAGAATATATCTAATTTAGGATTGTAATTTATGACCTGGTTAATTATATTATATTTGCTAATAAAAACATTAAACATTTGGTCCAAAATTTCTCCTTCTCTTTTCTGTCTTTTCTGTCTTGCTGACTTGAAAACACATAACCACATACGAAATCGGTCCCTGTTTTTAACACCAAATCAGCCCTATTTTTGGTCTAACATTTCGCTTTCCATATTGGAGATTTCATCGCACTCATAATTTAATTTGAACCGTATATTACTAAAGGTTCGACATTGTAAGTATATAATTAAGGTTAAAATGAAGGCGAATATATTTAAATCACATCTTGATCATAGCCTAAAGATCATCCATCTCACGAAAAAATACAAAGAAACACAGATTTCTTCATAGTTAATTAGGTGGACATAGATGTACGTGTTGAACACTAGAGATTCGCCAGTTGTTGAATGTTGATGGGATAAACAACATCAGTACCACCATTGAAAGCCTTCCTCCCCATCAACACATTCACTGCTTCTGTTGGATGGAATGCATCCCAAAACACATACTCGTTCCTATTCGGACATGGTGTTTGAAATGGTAAACATGTTATCTGCCCTCTGTTTCTCCCTATTCCACAACATCCCCTATTCACCACTCGAAAACCTGCATCAAAATCCTGGTGTTTTAATACATGGAATTAAAAAGCAAAAACAAGGTCGTAGCTCATACCATAAGATCTAGCGTTTGCTAGAATATCTTGGAACATGTTATGAACGTCGATGAAAACGAATCTAGAACCAGGAAGATTTGCGCTTAGGTTGTTGATCATGGTCTTCATGTTTGCATTGAAAGGTAGGACAAGCTGGTTTACTTCATCCGAGCATCTTCCTGTAGTACCTTGCGCTAAGATGCTAGGAATACAACCCATCAACCCTAGCCCCGCTAGAACAAACTTCCGAGCTCCAAGATTGTAAAGTTGCTATATTATATAATATTCAACAAAACAAAACAAAACTTAATTAATCCAATTAATACAAACGTACAAATTGTGTTTACGAATTAAGCTTAATTATAAAGTTTAACAACTTACACGAAGTTGAATAGTGTATTCTTCGGACAAAAGATCAGCATATTGGTTGCCATCGTACTGGTTTCGAGTAGGGTAATTGGGCATGAGATAGTTGTTTAAATAGTCATTACTTCCCATTCCTACAAAGAAAATGCAACGAGAGAGAGCCTGACCAAGATTTGCTCTACCCAATGCATCACTTATTTGATCCAAACTATTTTCGAAGTTCTTTATCTGTTGATTGAACGGGATTCTACCCACCTACATTCAAGAGTTCATTATCCGATTAGCACGACACACATACCACTTTTAGAAGTCGCCAAAATGATGACTTAATTATGACCACCCATTATGATCCAAATCTACCTTTAAAAAGCTAAACAACTTGCACCTATACCTTAAAGTTGGTAACTTTAGTAACTATAGAAGATAATCTTGATCTATCAAACTAAGGGAAATACGAGCTTACAAAATTTCGGCCTGTGATGTCGAGAATTCCAGCGGCAGCAGATGCGAAATTGACACCATGAAGCATTTGATCTGCGGAACTCGAAGCTTGCGAATAGGCTGGTATAAGTGGCAATCCCAGTAGCTCCGCTGCATTACAAATCCCACATATTAGAGATCTATATATGTATACTCGAAGAAACACACACACACACACAGAGGATATATACGAACCTATAGCATCAACCATGGTGAAACCGTTAGAGAATCGGCCTGTAGGACCTCCATTAAAGTCAATCCCATAAGGGAAATAATTGGCTTTAGCTAAAGAAGCTAAGTCGTTGTTGTTTCCATTGTCGATGAGTGAGTCTCCAAATATGAACATTGCCGGCACCATTTCTTTAGCTGCTGCCGCCGCTGCTGCCTCCGGCGCCGCTGCGTCAAAAACGCCACCACCATCTTGGCCGTAATCTTGTCCACAGACTACATGATTCCCACCACTTAACAACGTCATTCCAGTTACCAACAGTACCCATAATAAGCAACCCATACTCGTTCGTTAGATTTTCTGTGTCGCTTGTGAGAAAGAGGAAGTGGAAAGTGAAAGTGGAATTGGGATTCACAAAAACTTGGCTGTGGGGGTAATTATAAAGGGAAATTTACTAGCGGTGGTTGAAGGTTATTAAATGGTTTCACCTGTAAATTTTGAATAGCAGTAAGTGTGGCCTGCACCTTTTGTTATCTCTTTACCACTGGCCATTCTTGATCATTATGTTGGGGGTTGTACGTAGGCACAGGTTATGTTTGCTCCAATATTACAAAAAAAAAAGTGGTTTGTAGTTAATTTCATAAAAAAAAAAAAAAAAAAAGTACGCAATCACTGAAATGCATGAATACTAAACAAACTGTTTTTCAGAGATATATATTCCATTTTGTAAGACAATGTCAACTACTAATTAAGGTGTCGCAAAAATCTTGGCGCACCAGTTACGACCTGTCCAATTTTAAGACCCGTGATTAGCTTCTTGAAGGAGACTGTAAAATGGCTGGTGAGTGGTGATGAGCCGTAATTAAGTTAAGTTATTTGTTTTTTTTTTTTTTCTCATTTCGGTTATAATTTTACTATTTTAGGTGTTGAATGGTATATTTTAGTAAGAAATTAATTAGTGAGAGTAAATGAGGGAAGGTGTTGGGAGATGCGTTGGGAATATAAATGTAAATGAAGAGGGAAATTGCATGTGGGAGCAACTAACGGCATGTAAATTGCATGTTGATTCATATGCCGACGGATATGACATGTGAAGCCTGGCCTCTTCTCATTAATTCACTTTATCTGCTCTTGTAGTCAACAACACCTTCGTAACCCTACGGGCTAGACTTGGCTACTACCTATATATTTCTTGACTTTAGGTGGAAGTGTTTGTGGTTTTGAGCGGCTAAACAAGGATTTTTTTTGGAAATAACTAGATTCAATCATAAGAAATACCTTTTTCTTCCTTCCAAGGTCATAAAAACACCAAAGATGAGCTCAAAACTTACAATGAGGCTAGGGTTTTATCTAGGGCACTTTGGAGGTCATGGAGGCTAAGGACAGGAGGAACCCTAACCATTAGTTCCCTTAAATAATGCAAAAAACCCGAAAATTTAAGGGTTTGCCAAAAATAAATCGCCACGCCATGACAAATGCATGGCCACACTGTGGCAATCATTTAATGCATGTGTGGCCTTGGTAGGATGCTAAGTCATGTTGATCCCTTCACTAAGTTGTGGCTATCAGAATTTTCAAAAATGAAATATAAAAATTATACATGAAATTTAGGTGTTATACTGGCTTAATGGAATAACACTTATTGGAAGAAAGGATTTGCTATGTAGAGCATGACGTGCCTTTTCCTTGGCACAATGCGCTTCATGAAGAAACTCGACTATTTGTCTTTTTGTGAGTAGAGATCACCTTTTGTGGTCATGACGCATCCCATTGACTTTAACTTTTTAACCAGTTTAAATTTTGGTCAACTTTTGAGAAATTGAGCCATAGGTTAAGGTTTGACCTCTGGTTGTTATTTAGGTGGTTTGTGTCAGCTAATTCGTTTGAAGATGTTGCTGTTGATTTTCTGTTGATAGTCTTGTAACACCATAAATTTTCAAACAAAAATTTTCATTTAAAATTCTCTTTAATCTCATTAACACAATCACAAAACCCCTTGATATGTGCATAATTAGTTAATTATTTAGTATACATTTTTTACTCATTTTCAACTAATTATGTGTATAATGTGGACAAAAGGTACTTAATATTGTTTAAATTTTGTTTTCATCCAAAAGACATGCTTGAGAGTGAAAGGGAACAAGGGGAAGCAATTAGAGACCAAAGAATGAAGATTGAGGGACAAAAGCTTTCCTACTCGGCGAGTACACGAGCCTACTCGACGAGTCCATTAGAATATTCCAGAAGATAAGTCACGACTCCTGATTTGAGACGGATAACTAGAACCTACTCGGCGAGTTGGGTCTGCTACTCGCCGAGTACACCCTGTTTTGAGATAGCTATAAAAACCGAGCCTTTATCCGATGGGACTACTTTCATGGCGTTTTTTTTAGATTCATCTGCTATTGGAGAACCCTGGAAGGCACTGAGGAACTCTAATCTTTAATCTCTAGAAGAATCAAGGCAGCTAGGTTAATCATTCCACTTAGCTTTAGGAATTAAGTATGTTTAGCTTAGTTAAACTTGTTTTTGTGTTTGTTTTTACTGCAACTATGAGCTAAATACGTTTTTGTTTCTGTTTGGGGAATACCAAGTAACTCCTATGGTTTAATTCTTAGCTTTTGATTGATTGTTTATTGGTGATTTATTAAATTAAGTTTGTTAAAGAACCTTATGCATTAATCACAACTATTTTCTGTTAATTGGAAGACAATTAAGCTGCATGAACATCTCTTAATTGTTAACCTCATATGTCTATGTGAACACTTAATCATATGCTTAAGAATAATGAATATGAAACTAAGATTAACAAGATAAAGGGTAGATTAATGTGTGAGCTTGTTTGAGAAACCAGCAAACAAGAGGTTAATTGAACCACTAATTTGATTAACCACTACAAATCTTATTTAATCCAAATCATTAATCTAGGGAATTAATTAGTTTAAACACTTGATCACCGCTTGAATTAATTGACTGTCTAAGGGTTAGGAGTAATGAACATGAACTTAACCACTATAGTTGGTAGCCAATAACAATTAATCTATCATAAATTCAAAATAACCATATGAGTGAATTGGTTGAACCTAAATAGAAACATCTTTATCAAATTTGGTGAATTAGTTGTTTGCTTTAGTTACTTAGTTAATTAAGTGTTTTTATGGTGTGTTTAAGTTTCTAGTCTTGCAAAACTAGAGAAAAAACCTTTTTACTTTCATTATTTGCTTAGTTAAAATTATCTATTAGTTTAATTTTCCCGTTCCCTGAGATCGACACCCTATTTATCCAACTATACCACTAAAAGACAGGTTCACTGCCTTTGTGTGCTAAATTTATCAATAAAAAGTAGGAATAAAACAAGTGCATTTTACACACATCAAGTTTTTGGCGCCATTGTCGGGGAACGGTTCTAAATAATTAATCTAATCCCTAATTTTTTCGATCCTTTGTGTGAGTTTAATGGCATAAAGTTAATTTATTTCAATTTAGTAACTAGTAATTAGGTTTTAGCATCTGTTTTAGTGTTAATATTCAGTTTAGAGTCTCTTTAAAATTACACCGATACTCGCCGAGTGCAGTCGCACCTACTCGGCGAGTACAAGTGTATTTGGCAGATTAATTTTCGATTTTTTTAGTACACTATTTTTGTTCTTTTTACATTTTTATCTTGTTTATTTCAGGACTTTCATGACCAGAGGATCAAACTGATGGGTTTTAGCCATAAGAACTTTCCTATGTGCGCATGCAAAACCCTAATGCTCGGATCTAGGTTTTCTACTATAGTCATGCTTTTGAATCCAAGTCTTCTAATGACTAATTAGGTTAAATAAAAACATTGAAACAGATCTAGAATCATACCTTTGAGTTCCTTGTTGATCTTAAGGTCTTGGAGCTTCTAGAGTCACAAGTGTCACTCCTCTAATGACTTACAAACACCAAAGCAATAAGAATGATTTAGGAGAGAGGAGAGGGGAGGAATTCGACCAGAGTTCTCTTGCTTAATCAGAGGTGTCGAATTCCCTATGTCATGGGGTCTATTTATACTTGTAGACTCCTTAAGGGTTACAACCTAAACCCTAATTGGATAATCTTCTCTTAAGTCTATCCAAATCCATTCCATAGATAAGCATATGGACGATTTTAGCTATCCAAATACTCTTAGAATTCGTCCAAAGCATATCCTAATGGATTTACAGTCTAAAGCTTAACTATCAAACAATTGACAGTTTATACCCCTTTATTTAATTAATCTCTTTAAGTCACCAAATTAATTCTAATTAATTCTATGACTTATATTAATCAAATAACAAATATATTATTCATTATATTATTCTCATAATATATTAATAATATTTACTCTCTCTTAATAAATCATCCTATCAAGTTGCTATGGTGAAGGCAACCCAAAAGGACCATGCACAACCGGATCAAATACTTGCCTAATATAGTTACAGCCTTAGACACTATTCCAACAGTCTCCCACTTGGATAAGTCTAGTAACTATATTCATAAGTACAATTCGGTTTGCAATCATAGCTCTCAAAGACGCTGTCAACTCTGATCTAATCAATCTTGTCCTTTAGATAAGGGAACGTACAGTCCTGTGTTAGATATCATGCTGACAATCCTATGGAATGGTTAGTCACGCATTTAGGTTTCTCGATCTCTGATTTATTTGACATAGAACTTAATCGAACACATCAATTCAGTTCTGACCGGGCCCAGCACATAAGTCAAATCAAATCATCGAGCGGCCGAGATATCGCTTTTACCTTCTTAGATAAAAGTTACAGATAAACTTCGACTTATATGCATTTACTTATTCATTTACCAACTATACACAACAATACGTTTTATAACATCAAGTTACTGATGTGTTTTCGTATTATCAATGTATAATCAATTAACAAATAATAAACCATATATCTAGGTTTTAAGACTATATGATATTATCGTCTTGCGATCACCTTTTATTATCGTATTCCATAAGGTCATTCCAGCAAGCGCGGGTTTATTCCAATGCTCAAAACTAGTTCATAAGCACTCATGAATGTTGTAGCAACCCTTTGCTATGTCTAACACCATTTAGACATTCTACACACCAATTCATGACAATCTTCTTTCATATCTACTTCCAACATATGAACGATTGTGGACCATTTGAACAATTCGATTATTCCTAATAAACTCAATTATTCTGGAAGTCAAAACATGCAAAGTGAAACAATAGCTAAACAATTAACATAAGATAGTAACTTTACTCATAAATAAAACTCCTTTATTTAATCATCAAATGTCAATTACATTTATCTATTACACGTTTCTAATACTATCTAATCTACGCTAATATCATCCTTCAACCCAATACTCCTAGCATGCTGCAAGTGCTTAACCCTACTCAGTCCCTTCGTAAGCGGATCTGCTGGGTTATCTTCTGATGATATCCTCTTCACTACGAGTTGTCCTTCTTCTACACGATGTCTAATGAAGAGATACTTTCTGTCGATATGTCTTGATCTACCATGATCCCTCGGTTCCTTGGTTAAGGCAACCGCACCTTCGTTATCACAGAAAATCTCTACTGGCTCTTTTATGGCAGGTACAACTCCAAGATCACCGATGAAGTTCTTTAGCCATATTGCCTCCTTTGACGCTTCGCTCGCTGCAATGTACTCTGATTCGCACGTTGAATCAGCTACGGTTTCCTGCTTGGAACTCTTCCATGTCACTGATCCTCCATTTAGGGTAAAGACCCAGCCCGACTGCGAACGGTAGTTGTCCCTGTCGGTCTGAAAACTGGCATCACTATACCCTCGCACCTTCAAGTCATCACTCCCTCCGAGGACTAAGAACCATTCTTTCGTCCTCCGAAGGTACTTAAGGATGTTTTTCACCGCAATCCAATGTGCTTTGCCAGGATTCCCTTGATATCTGCTAACCATGCTCAAAGCGAAGGCTACATCAGGGCGAGTACAAGTCATAGCGTACATGATTGAGCCAACTGCAGAAGCGTATGGTACTCGGCTCATTTCTGCTATTTCAGCTTCGGTACTCGGACTTTGAGTCTTACTCAATTTGGCATTACTTTGTATCGGTAGTTCTCCCTTCTTTGAGTTTTCCATACTAAAGCGTTTTAGTACTTTCTCTAAGTAAGTATTCTGACTAAGTCCAATTAGTCTCTTACTTCTTTCTCTTACTATCCTTATTCCCAAAATGTAAGAAGCCTCTCCGAGGTCCTTCATAGCGAAGCACTTCCCGAGCCAGGACTTTACCTCCTGCAGAGTCGGGATGTCGTTTCCTATGAGTAATATGTCATCGACATATAGAACGAGGAAGCTTACTATACTCCCACTGGCTTTGACATATACACAAGATTCGTCTTCGCTTCGTACAAATCCAAACTCTTTGACTTTCTCATCGAAGCAAAGATTCCATCTGCGAGACGCTTGCTTAAGTCCATAAATGGACTTCTCAAGCTTACACACTCTATCCGGATGCTTCGGATCCACAAACCCCTCGGGCTGAGCCATGTAAACATCCTCAGCCAACTTCCCATTAAGGAAAGCGGTCTTGACATCCATTTGCCAAATCTCATAATCATGAAATGCGGCAATAGCTAGCATCACTCTAATAGATTTAATCTTCGCAACTGGTGAGAAGGTCTCATCATAGTCAACTCCAGGAGTTTGAGTAAAGCCCTTCGCAACCAATCACGCTTTATATGTGTGCACGTTTCCATCCACGTCGGTCTTCTTCTTGAAGATCCATTTGCACCCAACGGTCTTACGTCCGGGCACATAATCAACCAAATTCCAAACTTGGTTATCATACATGGATTGGATCTCGCTATCCATTGCCTCTTTCCATTTCGCAGACTCCGGGCCTGCCATGGCTTCCTTATAGCTATTAGGTTCATCAAGATTTATTAGTGTACCATCACTAATATACGTGTCCCCTTCGGTAGTAATATGAAAACCATAAAACTGGGGTAGAACTCTAACTCTATCGGAACGTCTAAGAGGTAAGGATTCGTCAATCGGTTCAACCGGAGTTTCCTCCTCAGGTTGAGTGCCAGCGGTAGAGGTTCCTTCATCTATTGACTCTTGAATCTCTTCAAGCTTGATTTGCCTCCCACTGTCTCCTTGGCTTATGAGTTCTCGCTCTCGGAAAACTCCTCTCCTCGCAACGAAGACCATGTTGTCCTTCGGTCTATAGAAGAGATATCCAAAGGATGTCTGCGGGTAGCCGATGAAAATACATCGCTCACTTCGAGGTTCAAGCTTGTCGTGAGTATCTCGTCTTACGAAAGCCTCGCAACCCCAAACCTTGATATGTGCCAACGAGGGAGCTTTCCCTGTCCACATCTCGTGAGGTGTTTTGGCAACCTTCTTAGTAGGGACTCGGTTAAGGATATGGGCGGCAGTCTCTAAGGCATACCCCCAAAAAGAGATTGGTAGCGAGGCACGACTCATCATAGAGCGAACCATATCCAATAAGGTTCGATTACGCCTTTCTGCCACACCATTCAACTGCGGTGTCCTAGGAGGCGTCAATTGTGAAACTATTCCACACTCCTTGAGATAATCATGGAATTCAAGACTTAGGTACTCTCCTCCTCGATCGGATCGAAGCATCTTGATTTTCCTGCCCAATTGATTCTCCACTTCATTCTTGAACTCTTTGAACTTTTCAAAGGTGTCTGACTTTTGCTTGATTAAGTAGATATACCCATATCTACTATAGTCATCGGTAAAAGTCACATAGAAGTGGTTCCCATCCTTCGTGGTTGATCTAAACAGTCCACACACATCGGTATGTATTAGGTCCAATAGACCCTCGCCCCTTTCACACGTACTCGTGAAGGGCGACTTAGTCATCTTTCCAAGCAAACAAGACTCGCATGTGTCATCTTCCCTAAGGTCGAATGACTACAACACTCCATCCTTTTAGAGTTGGGCTATGCGTTTCTTGTTGACATGTCCAAGACGACAATGCCACAAGGATGCTTTATCCATACTAGTGGAAGAATCAATATTCAAAACATCATTTCCTAAGTTATCAACAATCATAACGGTTTCATATATTCCATTACATGGTATAGCTTCAAAGTAAAAGACACCATTTAGATAAGCCAAAATAGAACCATTCTCATTATTAAAAGAAAATCTAAATCCTTGTCTATATAAACCATGAAATGAAATGATGTTTCTTGCATTTCTGGCGAATAGCAACAATTGTTCAAATCTAAAACTAAACTATTCCTAAGTACTAAGGAATACACTCCAATCTTGGTCACATGCAACGATCTTCTGTTCCCCATGATTAGATTGATCCTTCCTTGCTCCACATCCCTACTTCTTCTTAGTCCCTGCACATTAGAACAAATGTGATAACCACAACCGGTATCAAGAACCCAAGAAATAGCATGATTAGAATCGTTAGATTTGATTGTATATATACCTGCGAAAGATGGCTTGATCTTTCCTTCTTTGATTGCTTGCAGGTAATCCAGGCAGCTTCTCTTCCAATGTCCTATCTTGTGGCAGTGGTGGCACTCTGCCTCCTTCGGGTTAGAGCAGGGCTTAGCGGGATCAACTTTGGTCCCACTAGAAGAGGCACCATCTCGGGCTTTCACCTTGCGATGGTTCTTCGATGAAGCTTTCCTCTTCTTTCCCTTCCCTTGTCCAATAGCCAAGACAGGAGCAGCGGGCGGATTGGGAGTGGGTGCAACAGACTTGTCCTTGAAGTTGCTCTCAGCAACCCTCAAGAGACCTTGGAGCTTGCTTAGGGTGACCTCTTCTTTGTTCATGTGGTAGGTCATCCTAAATTGGTTGTACATCGGAGGCAAAGAGTGAAGCACCATGTCGATCGCCAAATCCTCACCGAAGTCAACATTTAACTTGCGAAGGCGGTCGACATACCTTTGCATCTTTTGCAAGTGCACGGTAAGAGATTCTCCATGACCCATCTTTGCGGAAATCATGTTAGTGAAAATCTCGTACCTCTCTTGTCTTGCGTTTTGGTGGTACCTCTCCAATAAGTCTTGATGCATCTCGTACGGGTACATGTCCTCGTAGGACTTTTGGAATTCGGAGTTCATGGTGGTGATCATGATGCAATGTACCTTCGTTGCATCTCGCTCATGAGTTTCAAAGGCGGTGATTTCGGCGGGAGTAGCAACTTCGGGGTTGATTTTCTCGAGCTTCTCATCGAGGACATACTCCTTATCCTCATAGCGAGCAATGGTGCGAATGTATCTTATCCATTCGCTAAAGTTCGTTCCATCGAAGGTGACCTTTTGGCAAAGGCTCATCAACGTGAAAGAACTAGCAGCAGCGTTGTTTGCGTTTGACATCTACAATTAGAAAAGGACAAAGATAGATTAGAATAAGAATCCCTAATCATCACCCAATAAGAAAAATTAGGGCTAGGATCCAACAATAACATTTACATATTAGAAAAGGGATGCTGTGATCTAACATGCAAATAAATTGAAGGTAAGTGAATGACGATTCACTAATTCTCCATCACAAAAAAAACCTAAACTATTAGTCCTAAGTGTTTTTGAGAATTCCTAGGTTCGGATGAGATTCATTGAAACTATTCAATGGCATGTTTAAATCTCGATATGCCCCTCTCGTTTGTGACTAGGATGCCGAGGATCACAAAGCGGGTGTGAATTACCATGCAAATTCACATGGTGCCTTCATTGTAACAATCACCTATTTGATGCGCCGGTAAACCACACACGCTCCATCGAACTATGATAAACAATGAATCACCCTTTGCCACCTTCGCTTAGAGCCAATTAGTGTGCTGGTAAACCACACACGCTCCACTAACATCTTAGCAAGGTGCAAAGTGTAATTTCATGGGATTGCATCAATTCACTTTTCCTAAAGTAACTAGGATTGGGAAATTTTGGAAAAATATGTGTAGTTACTTTGTATTTCTTATTATACTTTTAATGAGAGAATGAGGTTGCCCTATCCTACCTGTTCGGCTAACGACCCTCCACCAATCAAGCAAGCGGTGGGTGTGAGTGTACACCCATTAAGCGCCATTTTATAGGCCGCAACCTTATACCCACCTTATAGATCGGCTTCGTGAATGAGGCCTACTAACGGTAAGACTAGCATTTAGTTATACATATATATATTATTCTAGTAATATCATATTAGTATAGGGTTGTATTTTAAAACCTTTAAAATCTAGGGTTTGAAATTTAAGTTGTCTAAATTAAAGCTTTTAATCACAAAAGTAAATTTCAAAACATGAGGGTAGGTTTTAAACATTTAAAACATGGAGGATCAAATAACAAATAATTCCAATTAACAATTAATGTCCTAATTATCTATATTTGATTTATTCAAGATTTCTTTGAAAGATAATTACCAAAATAGTTAAATAATTAATTAATTATCATATAAGGAAATTAAATATTTAATTTGTTGATAAATATCTTTTTCTAGATCAAGATAATAGTCATATATATCATAAAACCGGATTTAGGTTGATCTATTATGATTAAGGTAAGTTTCCATAAGATAAACACAAAGAAATCCCGAATCTGGTCATTCCTGACGCCTGGACTCGCCGAGTGCACAAGGGGACTCGCCGAGTCCACCTTGGGACTCGCCGAGTCAGTGACTCAGAAACCAAAAAATTGAATTTTGCAGGTTTGTTTCAGTTAATCAAGCAACAATTTAAAGAAAACCAAGCTAGGCTCTGATACCACTGATGGGTTTTAGCCATAAGAACTTTCCTATGTGCGCATGCAAAACCCTAATGCTCGGATCTAGGCTTTCTACTATAGTCATGCTTTTGAATCCAAGTCTTCTAATGACTAATTAGGTTAAATAAAAACATTGAAACAGATCTAGAATCATACCTTTGAGTTCCTTGTTGATCTTAAGGTCTTGGAGCTTCTAGAGTCACAAGTGTCACTCCTCTAATGCCTTACAAACACCAAAGCAATAAGAATGATTTAGGAGAGAGGAGAGGGGAGGAATTCGACCAGGGTTCTCTTGCTTAATCAGAGGTGTCGAATTCCCTATGTCATGGGGTCTATTTATACTTGTAGACTCCTTAAGGGTTACAACCTAAACCCTAATTGGATAATCTTCTCTTAAGGCTATCCAAATCCATTCCATAGATAAGCATATGGACGATTTTAGCTATCCAAATACTCTTAGAATTCGTCCAAAGCATATCCTAATGGATTTACAGTCTAAAGCTTAACTATCAAACAATTGACAGTTTATACCCCTTTATTTAATTAATCTCTTTAAGTCACCAAATTAATTCTAATTAATTCTATGACTTATATTAATCAAATAACAAATATATTATTCTCATAATATATTAATAATATTTACTCTCTCTTAATAAATCATCCTATCAAGTTGCTATGGTGAAGGCAACCCAAAAGGACCATGCACAACCGGATCAAATACTTGCCTAATATAGTTACAACCTTAGACACTATTCCAACACAAACACCCCGCTGGTACCCCCGTTTGGAATCCGCATTGAAAAGGAACAAAGGAAAGGACGTGGAGAGCTCGAGTACACCAAAGAAGTCACCTTTGTCCAATTTGAAGACTGTTTTTGGGAAAAAGAAGAGCAGCAAATCAGGAGCATCTAGCGCTTCTTTAGTAATCGACGAACCGGTTAAGGAAGATATCGAGTACGAGACCGAGGAAGAAGAGGAGCCTACATATGAGCACGAATCCGATTCCGAGGAAGAGTTAGCTATCACAATGGCTAACATTGATGAAATCCCCATGGGAGAATGGAAGAAGAGGATGCGCGATGACACTGGCCTGGGACTTGTGCAACCCGCAATTCCCGCGACTGCTACTTTCGAGCTAAAGGGTCATATCAAGAAACAAGGACCATGCTTAGAAACCAGCAAGCATCTATCCATAATATAGAAACGCAGTTTGGGCAACTTGCTCAACAAATCAACCAAAGGTCACCGGGCGAACTTCCTAGCAAAACTGAAAATAACCCACGAGGCGCGCACATAAACATAGTCACAACAAGAAGTGGGAAGATAATCACTCCCCTGGCACCTATTCAGACTGAGGCATCCAAGGAATCACATAAGGAGGAGGCAGAAAATCAAGCAGAAGAGCAAAACTTACAATCTGACAGCCCTACTCGCCGAGTACCACGTATGGACTCGGCGAGTACACTACCAAATCCGAACAAACAGATCCTAAAAAATTCGTATCAGCCTCCAATGCCATACCCAACCCGAGCTAAGAAGGAGAAGCAGGAAGAGGAGTACCAAAAGTTTCTAGATCATATCAAGACTCTTCAAATTAACATACCCTTCATTGAAGCCGTCATGCAAATGCCCAAATATGCAAAGTTCCTTAAGGAACTTCTCACTAATAGAAGGAAGATGGAAGAAGTGAAGAAGGTAGTCCTCAATGAAAACTGCTCAACTGCTATGCTAAATAAGCTACCAAAGAAGAAGGGTGACCCGGGGAGTTTGACTTTACCTTGCCAATTTGGCAACTTGGCTGCTATTCATGCCTTAGCCGATTCGGAGCAAGTGTGAACCTAATGCCATATTCATTCTTTAAGAAGTTGGATCTCCCGGAACCAAGGCCAATTCGCATGGCCATTCACTTGGCAAACAAGACAGTCACCTTCCCAAGAGGCATATGCGAAGACTTACTAGTCAAGGTGGACAAATTCGTCTTTCCCGCTGATTTTATCATTCTAGACATGGAGGCGGATCCATAAGTTCCAATCATCCTTGGAAGGCCCTTCCTCAACACGGAAAGTGCTATAGTAGACATGAGGGACTCGAAGCTCACCTTGCGGGTAGGAGAAGATTCAGTCACATTTGGGGTAGACCAAGCTATGAAGTATGCAAGGAACAGTGACGACACGGCATTCTCAATTGATATGCTTGACGAATTATTGGAGGAATGCATGAGTGAAGATTCCAGCAAGTTCACAACTGATGATGAAGAATTTGATCGAGAAAAAGACTTAATGGAGATTGAAAGGCTGCTGGAAGAAGCTGAGTTTGAAGAATTGGTGAAGCAAACTGACAGCCCTACTCGCCGAGTACGGCCGATCTACTCGCCGAGTTCTTCCTTAGAAAAGGCAGAATTCGTGAATGCAGCCACAAACTCGCCGAGTACCTTACCTGCACTCGGCGAGTCCAACAGTCATAACCAAAAATCTAAGCTCAAAACTTTACCAAAACATTTGGAGTATGCTTTCCTTGAAGAAGGCAACCAAAAGCAGTAATCATAGCCTCTGACCTGTCCAATTCTGAAAAGGAAGAGCTCGTGCAAGTGTTGAAGAAGCGGAAGCGGGCCATAACATGGAGCATCACCGACATCAAGGGAATAAGCCCATCCTATTGCTCCCATAAGATCAATATGGAAGAAGGAGCAAAGTCGGTTGTACAGCACCAAAGAAGGTTAAACCCAAATATGCAAGAAGTAGTCAAGAAGGAAGTGGTTAAACTCTTAGATGTAGGAATTATGTATTCCATTTCCGACAGTCCGTGGGTGAGTCCGGTCCAAGTGGTGCCCAAGAAAGGAGGGATGACGGTCATAACCAACGAAAAGAACGAGCTAATTCCGACACGAACGGTAACCGGTTGGAGAGTGTGCATCGATTATCGAAAGCTAAACGATGTCACTCGTAAAGACCATTTTCCCTTACCTTTTATTGATCAAATGTTAGAAAGACTATCGGGCAATAGTTACTATTGCTTTCTAGACGGAATCTCGGGTTATTTCCAAATACCCATATACCCAATGGACCAAGAAAAGACCACATTTACTTGCCCAAATGGGACTTTTGCTTATAGACGCATGCCCTTTGGGCTATGCAATGCACCCGCGACTTTTCAAAGGTGTATGACAGCCATATTCCATGATATGGTGGAAAAATTCATGGAAGTTTTTACGGACGACTTTTCCGTTTTTGGATCTTCTTTCCATGATTGTCTCACAAATCTTGACTTAATGCTTGCTAGGTGTGAAAAAACCGACTTGGTCCTCAATTGGGAGAAATGTCACTTTATGGTCAAGAAGGGTATAGTTTTGGGCCACAAGGTTTCCAAAATGGGAATTGAAGTGGATCGGGCAAAGATTGACACCATTGCCAAATTACCCCCACCAACTAATGTGAAAGACATTAGAAGTTTTCTAGGACACGCGGGTTTTTACCAGCGTTTCATAAAAGATTTTTCCAAAATAACTAGACCTCTAACACAATTGTTATTAAAAGACGCACCATTTAATTTTACTAAAGAGTGTTTAGAGGCATTTGAATTTTTAAAGGAAAAATTAACTAATGCCCCGATCATTGTTGCACCAAATTGGAGTTTACCCTTTGAGATTATGTGTGATGCTAGTGACTTTGCATTAGGAGTTATCCTTGGTCAAAGGGTTGATAAGCACTTTCGACCCATATATTATGCTAGCAAGACTCTAAATCCAGCCCAAGAAAATTACACCACCACGGAAAAAGAATTATTAGCTGTGGTGTATGCTTTTGACAAGTTCCGTCCTTATTTAGTTTTATCTAAAACAACCGTTTTTACTGACCATTCTTCCATCAAGTATTTATTTGCCAAACAGGATGCTAAGCCAAGACTGATACGATGGGTGCTACTTCTTCAAGAGTTTGACATAGAGATACGAGACAAGAAGGGAATGGAGAATTTAGCAGCTGACCACTTGTCAAGGCTTGAAAACCCGCAATTGCACGAAGATAGAGTTGGCGATGATTTTCCGGACGAGTATATTATGGTGACCATGGGAGAAGAACCATGGTTTGCAAATATAGCTAACTACTTAGCTAGAAATTACATCCCAAAAGATCTCACAAGTCAACAAAAGAAGAAATTCTTTTCTGAGATAAAATATTACTTTTGGGATGAACCATATCTTTTCCAAAGCTGCGCGGATGGGATCATACGAAGATGCGTGTTCGGGAATTAAAGCCGGAAGATATTAGAGCATTGTCATAGCGGGCCCACGGGTGGACATCATGGAGCACACTACACTGAAAAGAAGATCTTTGACATTGAGTTCTATTGGCCCACAATTTTTAAAGATGCAGCCCAATTTGTCAAAGAATGTGATGCTTGTCAAAGAGTGGGAAACATTTCATCTCGAAATGAAATGCCACAACATAGTATCCAAGTGTGCGAGGTGTTTGATGTGTGGGGAATCGACTTCATGGGACCATTTCCCATGTCTAAAGGAAACAAATACATATTGGTGGCGGTGGATTATGTATCCAAATGGGCGGAGGCACAAGCGTTACCAACTAATGATGGTCGGGTGGTGGTGAGGTTTTTAAAGAAGTTATTTTCACGATTTAGAGTCGCGAAAGCTCTTATAAGTGACTGAGGCACACATTTTGCCAATGACCAATTGGAGAAGGTGTTAAAGAAATATGGGGTAACCCATAAGTTTTCTACATCCTACCATCCACAAACTAGTGGACAAACCGAAGTGACCAATCGAGCTTTAAAGCGAATCTTGGAGAAATCGGTGGGGAGCAATCACAAGGAATGGTCGGATAAGCTAGATGATGCACTTTGGGCCTTTCGTACAGCTTTCAAAACACATATTGGTACTACACCATATAGGTTAGTTTATGGAAAGCAATGCCATTTGCCGGTGGAGATAGAGCATATGGCATTTTCGGCCTTAAAGATGTGTAACTTCAACATGGAGGAACTCAAAAGTAACTGGTTGACGCAAATGAATGCTCTTGAGGAGCTTAGAAATGATGCATACTCAAGTTCGTTGATCTATAAAGAGAAGACCAAGAAGTGGCATGACAAAAGGATCAAAGAAAATAAAGAATTTCATGAAGGCCAAAAAGTGTTACTCATTAACTCACGACTAAAATTTTCTCGGGAAAACTCAAGTCAAGATGGGATGGTCTTTTTCTGGTGACGGTGTTTCCACAGGGTGCTATAGAGCTATTGTCAAGATGTAACGTCTGTGTTTTCGGGCTTGCCATATTTAGCAATATAATAGTCTAGGTTAACCTTTGTAACCCGTTTTGAAATAATAAGAATGTATTATTTGAGTATTATGTGTTTTGTGCTTAATTACTTAATTATGTGGTCTGAATAATTAAGAATAAAAATAAGCGTCAAAATTTAAGTGTAAAATAAACTTAATATCTTTGGTTAATGTTGTAGTAGTCGAAACGAGGTTTCCGAATATATATAGAACGCCCAAATCTGACTTCGTATGAGGAAGTTATGATTTATCGAAGTTCCGGCTTAGCGGTATACAGCCTGAAATACTCGAATTGAGATCGAGCGGTTGTTAGCCGAAGCAATCTAAATGAGAATCGAAGATCTCGTTGTTGGTATCGAAGCGATAAAAAGTTAGGCGAGAACGGACGTCAAACGAAGAAGTTATGAATTTATAACGAAAGTTTCTGTCGCGGCCTATTAAAAATAATTAATAAAAATAAAGTCAAAATTAGCCGACGGAGTCTAAATGAAAGTCGTAGAGCATGGTCTCACCTTTCCGTGGATATAAAGAACGTCGAAAACGGAGTTCGTATGAAGAAGTTATGAATTTCCGAAGTTTATTAATCATTTTGTATTTAAATTTAAATCAAAATTCGGAAGCATTATCCGAAGGAGTCACCGATCTGATCCGAGGTACGCCCCGCGTACTCGAGTACGCCCCGCATACTCCGAGGGATGTCGACACTCGCACTCGAGCACTTCGGATACGTAAGCAATGACGTTTTGGGCAGTACTCCCCGCGTAACGCAGTACGCCCCGCGTACTCCGAGGTTCCAGCCTCTATATAAAGGATCCGAAGACAGCCTTCTTTGTTGTTCAATTTCTTCTCTTCTCTCTAGTCTTTTGCATCGTTTTTCGTGCCGAAGCTACCCCGAAGTCCCAGTATCATACTCTAGCCCCGAGGCAAGTCCCGAGACCCCGAAGATCCCGAGAAGCGCGGTTCCCGAGTCGAAGCTCTGCCCGCGAGAAGTTCGATTTTCGAGGAGATATTCCAGATCTGCTGAGGAATACTACTTCTATAAGCCGTAGTGTTGTCGGATCGTCTTCTGATCAAGTGAGTGTGTAGTTATTTCTTCTAATACAATAATACGAAGTATTTTATATAAAAATACATGCTATGTGTATATATTTGGTTGTGTTATGTGTGAATGAGTATTCACTCTCTTCTATCTTATAGATCTGCTTATTTCTTTATGAGATATGTGTTATGTGTGTGTGTGCCTCATCTGTTATGTGATATATGTGTTGATTAAAGCATGCTATAAAGGTTTTCTTTAAACTACGTATGAAAATATATATTTTATCTACTAATATGTTGGGTAGAACATGGGTAGATAGTTGGTGTGTAATAAACAGATGAGAGGCCTCGATGTTGTTGTTGTTGTTGATCTAGTTATTCAGCGGAGTATGGATAACGACCACGGACTCTTTCTAGACAGTCCAGTGGAATGCTAGCAGGTTCATAACCTGTAGGTGTTGTGAACGATGTGTTCACCGGTGTACTCTATCCCCCTCATGGTTGCCTTTAGGATATCTATTGTTGAGGAAACCCCTTCGCAGTGATGTCCGTCCCGATGAAAATCCTAGATTAGGTCCCTTGAGATAGCTGTTTTAGGGACGTAAAGTGAGGATAACGGGAAAGGGTAATCGGGATAGTGATTGGTTGGTGAAATTAAATATAACTTATTTATTGTGGGTTGAAAACCCTATATGCTCACCAGGCTCCCAAGCCTGACCCACTCAGTTTTATTTGTATTACAGGAAGTGGCACAAGGGCGTAAGATGGATGGATCATCTTGTTGTTTTGTTTACAAGTCTGTATATGTATATATTTGTTGAATGACTTGTAATGTTTATCGTTTATGCTTTATGGTCTGTATCGGAACATGACATCCCGAGTTTTGATTATATAATGAAATGCATCTCTTGATGAAATGCTTTGATAAATATTATTTATCATGTTTTGTTTTGGGAACAAATTCCACAACTCTTTCAAATCAAAAGGATTTACTCTGAAAATATTTAAAAGCATAAATGAAAATGGTCTTTTCTGGCCGAGATTTTGGGGATGTCACAGTTGGTATCAGAGCATTAGTTTAAGCGAACTAGGAATTTGTAGGGTTTCTAGACTTAAACTTAGAATGCTAAATGGAATGATGAGATGTGTGTCTGTTGGATTTTAGACACGAGCACTAGTTTATTTTAGGAAAGTTGCCTAAAATGCTTTATGTGCTAAATGTTATATGTTGCCATATATGATATTATTTGTTCGGATCTACGGTCTGTTGCCGACCGGATCTGGAAACCTTATGTGTGTAGGATTCTAAGCGTATGTCTAGGGTATTAGAACTAGCATGTAAACGTTTCGGAGTAATAAGGATGATTTGAATATCTATCGTAAATGAAGATCTAATTTCACCTTATTCGGTGTGTAGATCTAAATGGTGAGAACGAGGAGTGGCGTTGGAAACGCAGATGAAAACAGGAATCAACCGCCAGTGATTGAGCAGATACCTGTTGTAGCAGCAGCACCAGAACCAATAACAATGGCTGCGGTGCAAGCCATGATTCGGGCTATGCTAGCCGAACAAAGGGAGGAGATGCGACAAATGTTGCATAATAATAGGGATGAACCTATCATACCTATTGAGGAACCCGAATTAATTCCCGAGCAATCGGAGGAAGGGAACAATAGTCGCATGGTGAGTCAAGTTGGGACTCAAGAGGAACGAAGGAATGATCCAGAAAGGAGAAACAACAAGGATGGGCGTATGTACAAGAACTTCTTGGGCGCCAAGCCGCCAAGTCTTTCTGGGAGCCCAAAGCCTGTTGAAATAATGGATTGGATCTCCGAAATGGAGATGGTATTTGAAAGTTGCGACTGTAGCAACAAACAGAAGACCGTCTTTGCGGTTAGACAACTGAAGACTGGAGTCTTGAGTTGATGGAAGTTGTTGGCAGATACTATGCCACGAGGAGAAGCCCTGAAAATGTCATGGGAGGAGTTCTTGGAACAGTTAAGGGTGCAGTATTGTTCGGAGATAGATCTGATTGATCTGAACAATGAGTTTCAAAACTTAAAGAAGGGGAAGATGAGCATAGATGACTATGCTACTGCATTTACTGAGAAGATGAAGTTGTTTCCGTACCTAGTGCCAACGGAACTCTCCAAGATTGAGAGGTTTGCTAACGGACTGCCTGCTGACTTTGGTCCGACAGTCAAAATGGCAACCACTCTGAAAACGGCTGTTCGTGCAGCTAAGAATGTGGAGGCCCAGCAGAAGGAAAAGGGTCTGGAAAGGATAGATGTTGGTGAAAAGAGGAGGTTCGATAGAACTTCAGGGTCCAACAAGAAAAACAAGTTCTCGAAGTCTGGTTCGAGGGGAGGTGGAGGTGAAGCGAAATGGTGCGACAACTGTAAGAAGAAGCATCATGGAAGATGTGAGGTGGCGAACACATGCTACAAGTGTGGAAAGCCAGGGCACTATGCCAATGAGTGTACCCTCACAAAGAAAGTTTGCTATGGTTGTGGTGAGGAGGGTCATATGTCGAGAGACTGCCCGAAGAAGAAGGAGGCAGCTAGACCCAACATTCCGCCAAAGCCAAAGGCGAGAGCATTCCAGATGACACTAGAAGCTGCTAAAGATGAAGCTGATGTCGCTTCAGGTACCTTTCTCGTTAACGAATTGCCTGCCCAAATTTTATTTGATTCTGGAGCCAATTACTCCTTTATATCGCATGAATTTGGTAGAAAGCTAGCTTTGCCTGTTGTTAGACTAGATAATGTCTTATTAGTCGAAGTTGCTAGTGGCAAGTTTGTACCTGTTAGCTATCGCATGAAAAACATCTTAATTGATCTGAATGGGAATAAGTTCCACGAGGAATTATTGCCTATCGAACTTAATGGTTTCGACATCGTATTGGGAATGGATTGGCTTAGCGCCAACGACGCCGAAATTTTATGCAAGAAGAAAATAGTCAAAGTAAACCCGCCTGGGAAAGATTCGTTTATGGTGTATGGAGATAAACGCAGAGTGAATTCTGGAATCATTTCATTGATGAAAGCCAGAAAATGTTTGACCAAGGGGTGTACATCGTATTTAGCATTCGTGATTGATGCTAAGAAGGAAAAGAAGGTGATGCAGAATATTCCAGTGGTGTGTGATTATCCGGAAGTATTTCCCGAAGATCTTCCTGGATTACCGCCTGATCGACAAGTGGAATTCCGTATTGACTTGTTGCCAGGAACGACGCCAATTGCAAAAGCACCTTATCGATTAGCACCCACGGAGATGAAGGAGCTAATGATGCAACTTCAGGAGTTATTGGACAACGGTTTCATTAGACCTAGTTCATCACCCTGGGGAGCTCCGGTGTTATTTGTAAAGAAGAAAGATGGAAGCATGAGAATGTGCATTGATTACCGAGAGCTGAACAAGGCAACAATACGTGCCTACTCGGCGAGTAATCCTTGCAATTGATCAAACAGGTCATCAATCCTCGGCAACGGATATCTATTCTTTATTGTTGCCTTGTTCAGCTCTCGGTAATCAATGCATGTGGGTTTGGAGGAGGAGATCACACCATACTTGGTGAAGGAGTGCAGTTTGGGGTATATACCACCATCACATGTGATGGTTGGTTACAATTATTCAAGATACAAGAGCCTGTTTATGTCGAGTTGTGTTGGGAATTTTTTGCTACCATCTCATTTTGAGGTGGTAGTGAGTATTACAACCCCAACATAATTTCTTTTTCTTTGGGCGGGGAGCTGCGACAATGCAGCATTGCTGAGTTTTCTTGGAGGCTGGGGATTTATGACCAGAGCACTATGATGATTGAGGACTTTGAGACTTTTTTGGAGAACTGCCATAAGGAACTTCCCGAGGCAGTGGTGGCCTCTACATGGTGGAACACAATTGCCAACCGGGTGTATATTCCTTCCACCGCTCAGGAGAGTCATATTCGCTCGCCGATCCATCGCCTTATTCACCGCTTCGTGGCCAGCACCACCAATATGCGGAAGGATTGGGCCAAGGTCCCAACCCTTGATATCTTCTATCTATGGAGTATTATTACTCCCAACGCTTTCTGCAATCTCCCCTATTGCATTGCCAAATTTCTTGCTGAAGGGGCGGTTAAGGAAAAAGTTTACTCCAAAATCAATGGAGGCATGTTTGTTACTAGGCTGGCCAGGTCGTTTGGGGTCCTAGATTTGCAACAAGCTAGGGCACTCACGGTCATTCACCCTCCACCATTCAACACTGCATTATACAGGAGGGCACGGATCGTTGAGAAGTTTGGTGATTCATTTTCCATTCCACATGCAGACGAGTCGGCAATCCCTGATGAGCCGGGAAGGCGGGTACGACAACGTAGCGAGCGGGTGCGAGAAGACCCATCAGTTATTCCTGTGGAAGAGGACAACGATGGGTGGAACCAAGTGGAGTACCGGCGCTACTTTGACGATATTGGACGCGGGGTTAATTATAATAATCAATCTTTTGAATACCTCTTCCAACAGATGAACATTGCCCCAAGACCCGGACCCGGGTATCCATACATTATGAGTTGGGACGAGAGAATGAGGAGAAGAAATGAAGAAGGAGGAAGTGGCGCGGGAGGAGCCGATATGGAAGAAGAAGAAGAAGAAGAAGACTGAAGACTTTACTTATGTTTTGTGTTTTTATGATGTTATGTTTTGAACAAATGATAAAACTTGGATGATTTTTATTTTTGTTGGGATGGTTATTACTTTCACTTTTAGTTGTTTATTTTTCAGGGATGGAAGATTAGGAAGCATACTAAATTGTTGAGGGTCAAGTAAGGAATGAGAGATGTTCAAGAAAAGTACAAAGTTTTGTCCTTAGGATTGAGTCTGTTAGAGTCGAGAGTAATGGAGAGTGTTGTTGCTGAAGGATTTAGAGTGAGGGTCAGTGAAATTTCCAATTTCAAAACCTGAGTCAAAAGGAACATGAGTTGGATCAGTTTTGGCAATACATCGCCTACTCGTCGAGTGCACAAATTCTACTCGGCGAGTACATGAGATATTACACGATATAGTTCCAAGTCAAGAGATACTCGCCGAGTACACGTCCCTACTCGCCGAGTAGACTTGCAATTTTCGATTTCAAGAGCTGTTTTAAGCACTTTCACTGCAACATTTATCCACTTTTTGTAAAGAAATTGTTACTGGGGATTTTTCTAAGAAGCTTGTTCCGTGAAATTTTCGAGCTGTCAACCACACGAGACGCATGACACCCAAGACATGGATGAGCTGTTCCCATGGCTAAAGTCAAGTGAAGATGGAGCTGAAGAGAAGAGTATCAACCTATCGACTGCTACCCCAGGGGAGTTTGTTCCAATTCTCTCTATATTTGCATTTTTATTTTTTTGCATAATATGCAATGAGGGCATTGCATAAAATAAGTGTGGGGTAGGGGGTTGGTCACATATTCGAAAATTTAGAATCTTAATTTAGGCTAATTTTAAAAAATTGTTGCATACCAAAAATATTACTTAGGACTTAATTTAGAAAATTTTGGTAAAAGCAAATTAGGATTTCATGTTAGAATTGTGTTGATAATTGCATGAAAACCCAAATGTTTAGTTGAGCCTATACACGTTCTAGTGCATTTGTGGCTTCCTTATTCCAGTGAAATCATGGGACAACAACACGACCCCGCTCAGCCTGAGGGATGCAATATGTTTAGCAGCCTAAACCTGAAATGTATCTAGGAAAATTATTATCGTTAGCCAATAAAGGTTGAGGTTGAGCGCCCCTGCTTAAGCATGTAGGTTTTTGAGTGAAAAAAGAGAGGTACATGTAAAAAAAAAAAAAAAAAAAAAAAAAAAAAAAAAAAAAAAAAACGAGAATTGCAAGAAAAGTTTGAAGAATTTTGGAGCAAATAAAGTGAAGATCAAAAGATCAAAATTCCAAGAAATTCAAAAAGTTGAAGATACCAAAAATCAAACAACAAAGTGGTGAATTCAAAGAGATCAAAGATCAAATTATCAAGGAAGTGAAGAATTCAAAAAAGCTCCATAGTGGTACCATAAATTGTAATTCTAGATTATGTATGCTTGGGTTGCTCAACTAAAAATACCTTGAGGGTAAGAGGTTTTCTACGGATGGATTCGGAGGGATGCATAAAATGAGAATAGTTTGGGGTGAGTGGGCGAATGTTTATGAGGATTGTGAATATTTGGAGTATGGGGGTATTTAGGACAATTTTAGACACAAATACATGTGTTGCGGTCTTGGCATAATGGTTGGGTTAGATTGGAGTTGTCATATGTCGTTCTAATATGTTTAAAATTCAGTTTTGCTTGGGGGCAAACAAAAGTCAAGTGTGGGGTATTTTGATGTGTGTAAAATGCACTTGTTTTATTCCTACTTTTTATTGATAAATTTAGCACACAAAGGCAGTGAACCTGTCTTTTAGTGGTATAGTTGGATAAATAGGGTGTCGATCTCAGGGAACGGGAAAATTAAACTAATAGCTAATTTTAACTAAGCAAATAATGAAAGTAAAAAGGTTTTTTCTCTAGTTTTGCAAGACTAGAAACTTAAACACACCATAAAAACACTTAATTAACTAAGTAACTAAAGCAAACAACTAATTCACCAAATTTGATAAAGATGTTTCTATTTAGGTTCAACCAATTCACTCCTATGGTTATTTTGAATTTATGATAGATTAATTGTTATTGGCTACCAACTATAGTGGTTAGGTTCATGTTCATTACTCCTAACCCTTAGACAGTCAATTAATTCAAGCGGTGATCAAGTGTTTAAACTAATTAATTCCCTAGATTAATGATTTGGATTAAATAAGATTTGTAATGGTTAATCAAATTAGTGGTTCAATTAACCTCTTGTTTGTTGGTTTCTCAAACAAGCTCACACATTAATCTACCCATTATCTTGTTAATCTTAGTTTCATATTCATTATTCCTAAGCGTATGATTAAGTGTTCACATAGACATATGAGGTTAACAACTAAGAGATGTTCATGCAGCTTAATTGTCTTCCAATTAACAGAAAATAGTTGTGATTAATGCATAAGGTTCTTTAACAAACTTAATTTAATAAATCACCAATAAACAATCAATCAAAAGCTAAGAATTAAACCATAGGAGTTACTTGGTATTCCCCAAACAGAAACAAAAACGTATTTAGCTCATAGTTGCAGTAAAAAAAACACAAAAACAGGTTTAACTAAGCTAAACATACTTAATTCCTAAAGCTAAGTGGAATGATTAACCTAGTTGCCTTGATTCTTCAAGAGATTGAAGATTAGAGTTCCTCAGCGCCTTCCAAGGTTCTCCAATCGCAGATGAATCTCAAAAAAAACGTCAGGAAAGTAGTCCCATCGGATAAAGGCTCGGTTTTTATAGCTATCTCAAAACAGGGTGTACTCGATGAGTAGCAGACCCAACTCGCCGAGTAGGTTCTAGTTATCCATCTCAAATCGGGAGTCGTGACTTATCTTCTGGAATATTCTAATGGACTCGCCGAGTAGGCTCGTGTACTCGTCGAGTAGGAAAGCTTTTGTCCCTCAATCTTCATTCTTTGGTCTCTAACTGCTTCCCCTTGTTCCCTTTCACTCCCAAGCATGTCTTTTGGACTGAAAACAAAATTTAAACAGTATTAAGTACCTTTTGTCCACATTATACACATAATTAGTTGAAAATGAATAAAAAATGTATGCTAAATAATTAACTAATTATGCACATATCACCCCCCCAAAATATCAAGTTATCAAAACACATGTTCATAAATTGTTTAAAACACAATCCAGGATCCTCCAAAACATATCTCCAACTCGTGTGTGTACAATCAAGTCGGTGCCTTCCCGTGATCCTGACAAGTACCTGAAACACATAACACATAACACGGTAGACATGAAGCTTAGTGAGTTCCCCAAAATACCACACATATCTCATTAGCCTCTCATGGATATACCCAAATAAGACCCTCCAGTCAATGTGTCTCAGTGGGACCCTCCAGTCCCACAACTCGGGTGGACCCTCTGGTCCTAACTCAGTAAGCTCAGGATAATACACATCATAAATCACAAAGACATAATACAGGATATCATAATACTCAATATAAGCACATAATACCCTCCAGTCACAGAAAGATTACCACTCTAGGTAATTATAGTGAGAAGACTCACCTCGCAAACAAGTAAGCAAATAACCTCATACACGAATCTCGAACTAGCCTCCGCCTGACACATAGAATAATTATCTCTAATTAACACTTAAATCACGACTCTAAATAAACTAAGTTTTTTTCTCTCTCAAACTCTTAGAATGGGTAAAAGATCATTTTACCCCTCCACGGTCCCCATAACTCTGTCTTGACCAAACCCTAAAATCAACAGAAGTCAACACTCGAGTTAACAGTCCATGTTGACCCAACTCGCCGAGTGCATCTATGTGACTCGTCGAGTCCCCTCGATTCCTCTGAAATTTCTCAAAAACCCAACTTAACTCGTCAAGTTGTCTCGTCAACTCGTCGAGTTACCCATTTCCAGACACATCAGGGAAAACCCTAGCCGACTCGTCGAGTCAGCTCATTGACTCGGCGAGTCCATTCAATCTATTTCCTCATTCACTCGTTTTTGTAGTGGTGTTGATTATGATGGCATGTGCGGAATTAGAAAGATCTAGTGATTCATCATACAAATTCAAGAACACAAGGAGTAAATAAATCTTTGTAAGCTCTTATTAGATCTAGAAAGATTATACAAAATGGGTTTGTATACAATTTCTCTCTCTAGTCTAACACTCCAAAATGGACTCTGGCATAATGGGAGTCACTCACTTCCTATTTATAGGAAAAGATTCAACCCATTTACACATACAAAGAGGAAAGCCTAAAACATTACATCCAAGCATGACTTTTCACCCTGACATTCTCCCCCTCAAAGTTAGGATTGGATGTCCGACTTTAATCTCCAACGAGCTAGCGCGATCAAGACCAAACTCCCCCTCGAAGTAACACCGGTCTTCAAATCCGCAAATGAATATTCGACAAACCCGAGAAGCTTTGAATACCCATCATTCTCCCCGTTTTTATAATCAAAAATTGATTATAAAACCCACTAAGGATGAGAAGCGTCCGAGGAATAGTCTTCACGATACTCCCCCTTGATGTGTACCAAAAATGAATCACCAAAAATCTTGCACGGAAAAACAATCACGAAAAAGCCACAAAAAAATTTCCAATGTATGAAATTTTTTGACTTTTTGGGTGAAAGTTGCAAGATTTTTCAAAATCCGGGTAGAAACTGTCACTTTCTGAAACTTGCAGGGACTCGTTGCGCCAAAAACAGTCAAATATGCGAAACTCTAGCCCATTTGCGAAACCGGGCATAAAGCGTAAATTCGCACAAACTGCATGGACCAAAACTGAAAATTCTGCAATTTTTCAGCTTATATTACCCATTTTGCGAAGTTGGGTCAATTTTGTCATTTCGTGAAAAGATCAGGGGTGTAAACTGAAAATCTTTTCTTTCTTCTTCCCCAATTCACATTATACTGTAAAAGACTTCGCACGTTCCTTACTTTTTGATTTCGCATTTTGACCCTTCGCACATTTGTGAATCATGAATGCGAACGATGTATAAGAAAATTTCATGAATGCGAATCATTATCTCCTTCGCATTTTTATCCCCAATTAACCAAATGCGAATTCCATTCACACAAATGCGAATTGAACAAACATGGCAATGCGAACCCAAACAAGATCAATATGCGAACTTAATTTTTTCATTACAACAACTCGATTCCTAAATCATCAATTTCAACCTGAAACATTCGCAAACCATCGATTCAAAGCTGTTACTTTGCATAATCGATCCTTTGATTCACAATCGACTCCAAATCAACCGATTTAACAAAATCAATCTACAGCTAATATGCAAACCCAACAATCTCGTTGTCTGCTAGCAATTTACAACCATCATTCTAGTCGAAACCAAGATCACTCCCAATTTCTTCGTTATCATTCAAGCCAAATATGCGAACTCGATTCACATAACCATTCGATTTTAACACCAATTTCGATTTCAACATCAAAAATCAGTCGAAATTTTGAAATCGAATTTGATTACAATATCCAAATCATATCAGTCGACTTCAACTTCAATCGATTCCAAAAACAAATGAAGCTATCAATAACGAACCCATCTGCTATCAAAATCGAATCTATCCTCAAGGTTTGACTCCCAAATCAATTTCCAAATATCCAAAATCGACTTAGACCCTAATTGATTGTCGATCCTTCGTTCTTCGTTTTCTCCAATCGTTCTTTATTATCAAGAACCTTCGATTTCATTACAGGAACCAAAAATTGATTATCTTCAATCGAACCTTACTCAAAATCGTCATGAATCAATTGATTTCAAAATTCATTCCGATATCTCTTCCCATTCAATTGAAATCAAAACAGATGAAACAAATTCATCTGTTGAAGATCCTGAGTACAAGAGCATCCCAGATTGATAACATTCCAAAGTTCGTCTTCACGACATCAATCAAGATTCAGTTTCGATTTAAGAGTTAATCAACGTCTATCTTGATTAAGAACTGAAGAGTCTAGAAGTCGATCAACGAGAAAAAAATATAAGAATTCGGATTTGTGACCAGCTTAGAGAAAAAGATTGGGCCAAAGATGAACAGTGACAAACTTAAAAGGTTTTGGGCTAAATCGTGCTTGATGAACAGTTGTGATATCAATTTTGGGCTCAAAAGATTTCGATTTAATTGAGTTCTATGAACAGTGAAATTAAACAAAAATGAGTTTAATTTGGTTTTGATCTAGAGAAAAATAATTGGATCAATTAACGGGGTTGAAACGGATTTGATCCAATGAGGCAAATTGATCAAAATTGAAAAACGCAAAGCACGAATCGAAATCATGGATGTTTTGGAATCCATTTGAGAATTTGAGATACCTTTTTGACGAATCGAGTTCCGTTTTCAACGAACGAATCAAATTTGGAAGATCTTGGTTCTTTTGTCGGAATGAGAAAATCTCCAAATCGAACATTGTACCACCCACCATGCGAGATGTACAACTCGTTCTTCGTGTTCTTCGTGTTCTTCATCAAACCAAGAACATCTTCAAAAGAACCACCAACACTTTTGGGTTTTGACTTCAAATTCAATGCAATCTTTGGAGATTGTTGCTTTGGAACCCAAATTTGCTTCACGGATTTTGGCTTCACAACATATGACGATTTTTGTGAGTAAACCCGCTTATTCTTCCGATTCATCTTCTTCTTCTTTTTCTTTCTCATCTTTTTACATCTTGAAGACTTGACTTCATGAACAAACTCACTTTCAACAACATGAACATTTTGAGTTTGAATCAAATCTTTTGGAGTTTGATATTTGTGAATTTCTTGAATCACCGGCTTCCGATAAGGAATCATTCCTTCAAATGAATCACAAGAACACAAAATATCATCGGTTTGAACTCCATTCGAGCAAAAAACTTTTGTCATCTTGAAAATCAACTTGAACTCCTTTTTTTTGAACATCAAGAACATCACATTGAACTCCATTGTTTTGAACTTCTTTTCCTTGAACATCATGAACACGATGAACATCATCAAGAACATGTTCTTGAGCTTCATGACAATTTGCATAATATTCAAGTCTATTTCTTCCCGGTTTAGAATTAGCAAGAGGAATTCCTTTTATGACTTCACCATTCCTCTTATTTCTTCGTCTTTTTTGATATGTTGTAATCAATCGATCAAACAAATCTTTGTTTTGATAAATTGGATAACCAATGAAATCTCCCTTTCTATCCCTTTCTCCATTTGACATAAGTGCATCTTCACTTTGCGATCCAACAGTCAATTGATAAAGAATGCATTCAAAAGAAGTGTATACGTATATAAAACTTTCATTCTGAACCAACCATTGCTCCATAATTGCTTCTTTTCTTTTGAATCAAATGTTATGAACTTGAGTTTTCTAGAGAGAGAAAGTGTAAATCAAGGAGATCTCTAGAGAGAGAAAGTGAATATGAACCAAATTCTAGTGAGAGAAAGTGGTACAAACAAGTATTCTAGAGAGAGAAAGTCGAATTATGGATCAAATTAAGGAAAAATTCGACTTCAAGAACACAAAAACACTCTAATCACGAAGATCCATAAGAACATGAAGAATCACCAAATCAAAAATCGCCATCAATGATCAATTCTTGATGAAATCAAGAACACCCGCTCTGATACCAATTGTAGTTGTGTTGATTCTGACGGCATGTGCGGAATTAGAAAGATCTAGTGATTCATCATACAAATTCAAGAACACAAGGAGTAAATAAATCTTTGTAAGCTCTTATTAGATCTAGAAAGATTATACAAAATGGGTTTGTATACAATTTCTCTCTCTAGTCTAACACTCCAAAATGGACTCTTACATAATGGGAGTCACTCACTTCCTATTTATAGGAAAAGACTCAACCCATTTACACATACAAAGAGGAAAGCCTGAAACATTACATCCAAGCATGACTTTGCACCCTAACAGTTTTAAGTCATATCTACAACCCCAAACTCTAGATCTAGCCTCCCAAGTCTCGAATGTCAGGTAAAGCTGAAAGCTTTACGTTCATGCATGGCATATTAGACCCATAATGCCAATACAAACTCCAACAAGGGTTAGATGCACAAAAGCTAGACTCTAGCTCAATAAAGCTCGGATATTTGGTCTCTCAATTCCTTCTATAGTCCAGATCTGAGGTTTCAACCCCATGATATGCTCAAATAACTCATTGTCAAGGATGGATGGGAGAAAACCCTCAAAACCTCCCTAAACTAAGATCTCACGAAGGAAGGGTCAAGATAGGAGCTTTTTACTTCTGATAAAGAACAACATTTTGGATAAGCACATCATTATTATCAATGTCTTCTCCTTTAATTACAACATTACAATCCAAAGGAGTTTTAACTGGTTTACAGCTTAACATACCAAATTCATGTAATAACTCCATACAATATTTCCTTTGACACAAACATACTCCTTTATCAATATCTATAACTTCAATTCATAATAAAAACTTTAATTTTCCTAAATCTTTGATTAAAAACTTGGATTTTAAAAAACTTTTAACCTTATTAATCTCTTTATCACAACTACCACTTAAAATTATATCAATAACATATACAAGTAATATAACAGTAGTACCATTAGCCATTTTAACAAACAGTGAAAAATCATTCATACTTTGAACAAATCCAAACTCAAGTAAAAAACCACACAAATTTTCATTCCATTTTCTAGGTGTTTGTTCTAGCCCATATAGAGACTTTGGTAACTTACATACTTTGTTACTATTCTTATCATTATAACCAAAAAACAATCTTGATTGAAACCATTTTTGCAACAGGTGAAAAAGTTTCATCAAAATCTATTCCTTCCCTTTGGTTATAACCTTTAGCAACAAGCCTTGCCTTAAACCTTTCTATTTCACCATTAGATTTATACTTGATTATATACACCCATTTACAACCAATGAGTTTTCTATCAGCAGGTAAATCACAAATTTCCCAAGTATTATTTCTATACAAAGCTTCAATTTCTTCATTTATAGCATTTACCCAGTTAGGATCCAAGGATGCTTGATAATAAGATTGTGGTTCTACTGATTTGTTTAAATTTGTTGCAAAACGTTTGTTATCAAAACTAAGAAAGGAATAATTAACAGACCTTTCGATTCCATATTTATACTTTCCTTCTATAACAAAATCATTAAACTTTTGAGGAAGTCTGGACTCACGAGTAGATTTTCTAACTCCTATTAACTGAGAATCAGAAACAGAATTATCATTATTAAGATTTTCCTCAGAACAATTAGTGGGATCCAATGTAACAATCTCAGGTTGCGACCCAGAAGTTTCACAACCAAGAGTACCTTCCTGATGAGATATAGTTGCATCTAAACTAGAGCTACCATCAATACCTAAATCAGTTGCACCCGAAGGTTGATTAACAACTGTATCACCATCCTGACTATTACTATTATAATCTCCACTATTTTGATTATCATCAAAATTTTCAGAAAATAAAAGTTCATCATTGGAAAACGGATCCCAGGGATCCTTATTATTCAAAAAAGTTGTCTAAAAAAATGAGAAATTTCATTTGATTTAGAAGCCAACTTAAAAGGAAAAACAGTCTCATAAACTTTCACATCCATGGAAAAGAAACAATAACCATTATCAAGAGTAAACTATTTGTAACCTTTTTTAACATTAGAATGACCAATAAGGACACATTTCTCAGAACGTTCAAAAAATTTATCAGTAATGTTTAACTTAGTAGCAAAAGTTAAACAACCAAACACGAATTTTATCATAAACTGGAACATACTTATAGACTAGTTCAAAAGGTGTTTTTCCATTTAGAACAGAAGATGGGGTTCTATTTATTAAAAACACAACAGTAAAAATAGAATCACCCCAGAATTTTTAGGCAAACCAGCTTGAAATAATAAAGACCTTGCAACATTCAATAAATGTCTATGCTTTCGTTCCACCACTCCATTTTGTTGTGGAGTGTGAACACAAGAAGTCTGATGAATAACACCTTTAGATTCAAGATAACTTTTCATCTTTAGATTAACAAACTCTGTTCCATTATCAGATCAAATAATTTTTAGATTAACATTAAACTGATTTTCTAATAACATAACAAACTCATGGAAACAACTAAACACCTCTTCTTTAGACTTCATCAAAAAAACCCATATACCTTTAGTAAAATCATCCACAATTGTAAGAAAAAACCTAAAACCACCAATAGCAACAACTTTATAGGGACCCCAAACATCTAAGTGAACAAGCTCTCCTAAACTAAAGAACTTGTGCTCATTCAGAGGGAAAGGTTCCCTAGTTTGTTTATGTGACAACCCGAAGTTCATTCCGTTATTATAACCCGTTCCATTAATAAATTCGTCGTTTTCGAATTATTTCCGTTTACGTTATTAAATAAATCATTAATTCTGGGACTTCTATTATGACTTAATGGGTGTCCAAACACATTAGAAACTCATGATAATGCCCCAATTTAATAATTGGAAAATTTTTAGTTACAACCATATCGGGTTACGACAACTTAATCGGGTACGACCAAAAGCATCGTATAACGTCAGTATCGGGTAGAATTCCACCGTGTCCAAAACTTGAACCATATATAAAGTTCAAAAGGCTTCCATTTGAAGCTTTTGCACCCTCTCTCACTACTCTCTCTCTCTACAACTCAATTCTTGGTCCAAAAATCATCCAATTCAAGCCTCAAATCATTAAGGTAACTATCCTAACTCATTGTATAACCTCTTCAACCTTCAAATTCGTGTTTAATCTATGATTTAGGACCATAAACATGTGTTTACGTCCCTGGAACACTCATGGGCTGTGAACACATATAAGATGGGTTTTTGAGCCTTAAAACCCTCTCAAACCACTTATGGAGCTTAGAAATGACATAAGGACTTAATGGAATGGACTTGGAACACCTAGAACTCATCATTTAGAGGGTCAATGAGAGTTTACGGCCCAAGCACATGCTTGGACCGTAAACACCAATTCATGGGGAGTAAACTCATTCTAGGGTGTTAAGATGCCCCTTAAACACCTCAAGAGCCTTGGAATAAAGTCTAGAAGCAACCACAATCGAGTTAGGGACCTTAAAATTGATAGAAACCACTCCATAGGGAATTCACGGCCGTAAACCCCCCCAAGAATGGGTTCATGGGCCGTAAACTCCTATACATTAGCCAAATAATGCCATAAATCCATTCCAAGGCTTGTAAAATTATTTTGAACCACATGTGATTGATCTAAGGCCACCAAATCATTAAGAGAAGTAAGGTATAGGAGCTTACGGTCATAAACTCCTATTTTAGGGTCGTAAACTCCCTTTGATGGTTCCTTTGGTGGTTTAATTCCTTCCTATGCCTTAGATTAAATCCTAACAACATTCCCCAAGTGATGTTTGACCCTTGAACACCTTAAAACCCATCATCCATGAGTTCACGGCCGTGAACTCATGTGGACATGGTCTTAGGGCCGTAAACTCCCTAAGGAGTTTACTCTTGAAGAGCAAACTCATTATCTATGCCCTATACGTCCGTAGATGCGACCCGGGTCACTCCAAACACTTGAATTGAAGTGTTTTCGCGTCTAGAAGTGTTTATTCTTAATTAATTAATAGACCAAGGTCTAATTAGATACAAATTATGTATCTCTTCATATTACATAGGAACCTCGCGTGTTTCAATCCCTGAACTGACAATTAGCATCCAACAGGCACATCTCTCGTCTGGTGAGTTCATACCCCTACGCCTTTTTCCGTGTTTTTCAATGTTTTCAGGTGGGGAATACAAGCAAATTATAAATGTTTTCAAAACCTAAAACTGATGTACTTCTATAAATATCTGGCTAACTTTTAGATATCTTTACCCCTTATGTACTATGCGGAGCATAAGGGATGTTTATTTTAATATAAATACATGGATTTCAATTACAGTAAAGGAAACAATCAAATCAATCAAATTATTATGGGAATAATTTGGGATCTTTAGTTCTTGTTTTACGAGCACAGATTTATGTAAAGTTAATAGATAAACTATGTCTGATTCAGTTTATCTCTGTTTAATTTAAAGTATATTGCCAGATAATTCCATTGTATTTAACTATTTTCACTGTATTATGTTTCAAAATGATTAGTATGTTTGATAACATCTGAGAACACCGTGAATAATTTAATACTAGCTTGTGAGATTCGTCTTTATTAAACCCTTTTGGGTTATCAGTAAATCCTCCCCGGAAGTGTAACTAGAGTCTCCTGGAAGGAGAGCGTGGAATTTGTGAATAGATCTATTCGGGACTGACAATCCCACACCTAAACTGCTAGCTACAGTTAGGCGGGAACGCCTGGGGTGACAAATTCTGGATATCGTCCGACATCTGATGAACGTCAAGGAGGTCTCGGTTTCGTATTAGCATGGTTACCCGACTCACAATACGTATTAATATAAGTTTATTCACGGATTTTATTTTCATATCTATCTTTGATCTATAGAACTTATATCTAGTACGGGATGGTATTCCCATGGTCTTTACATCTAGTACGGGATGGTATTCCCATGGTCTTCATATCTAGTACGGGATAGTATTCCCATGGTTTTTACATCTAGTATGGGACTGTAATCCCATGACTTTCAATCTATAGTTTTTGTGTATTAAAACTATCTTATATCTAGTGCGGGATGGTATTCCCATGGTTTTTACATCTAGTACGGGACGGTAATCCCATGGATTTCAATCTATAGTTTTTGTGTATTAAAACTATCTTATATCTAGTACGGGATGGTATTCCCATGGTTTTCAATCAATATTTTTATGTATTAAAAATATCTACTGTTGTACTGGATGGTATTCCCAGTAGTTTTCAATATATAGTTTTATGTATTAAACTATACACTGTTGTAACGGAAAATCAGAACTTTAACTAAACTGTCTTTATAAGAAAATACGGGATTTTCTTGGATATCAACTTTTCAGAAAACTAAAGGAAACATGTTCATTTTCAGAAAACAAAACACTTATGAACTCACCAGCTTTATGCTGATTTTTAAATTGCTTGTATTCTCAGGTTCTCCTTAGACAGGTATCTCGCGTTCTTTTGCAGAAGACGGAGCTTATGGAAGTTACATCTTACTTTTGTTTAATCTTATGTATCTACAAAACTTGTATTACTGTACTTTCAAACAAATGTAATGAATCTATGTAATGTAATGTTTTGTGTTTACTATGCTTACTATGTACATTGGTTGCGATACTTCATGACGTCCTCCGCCCCGGAACGTTTCCGCCTTCGATTTCGGGGTGTGACGGTTTAGCCTTATGGAAAACATCACATGGCATAACTAACCCATCATCAAATTTTAAAAAAGGTTTTAAAACATTTAGAGATTTATCATCTGGATGTCCCATTCTATTATGTCATGTTAATTTTGATACAAAATATATATGAGTATTAATTACTGTATTTGACCTACCTAAGACTTGATTTTCCAAATAATAAAGGCCTCCAAATTCTTTACCAGTCTTCACAGTCTCCATTGATAGTGAATCCTGAATCAAACAATTATTTTCATCAAAAACAACCTTGCACTTATTTTCTTTACAAATTTTGTGAACAGACAACAGATTGACATGAAAATCAGAATAACAAAGACATCAGACAACATAATAGAATCAGAAAGATTAATGTTTCCAATCTTATCTATTTTAGCAGTTGAACCATTAGGATGATCAACTCTTACATTAAGTTTGGAGACATCAACCACATCAAAAAGTTATGATTCAAATGCAATCATATGTTGACTTGCCCCTGAATCAACAATCCATTTTCTTTTATTAAAAAGAACATTATTACAAGTCATACCTGCCATATTAGCATTAGCAGGTACTCCTTCTGATAACTCTTTCTCTTGAAGAAGTGACATTAACTTTGTACATTGATCATCTATTAACAAACAATGATCAGACTTATCAGAAGCATTAATACTTTCACTAACATGTGAAGCAGTACCAGACACAGTAGAAGTAGATGACTTATTAAACTCAAACCAGGGTTTATAATCCTTAGGATATCTAATTAACTTATAACATTTTTCAATTGTATGACCTTTAATTCAACAATTTTTGCAGATTAAGTTCTGGTTTCTACCTTTAAACTTTTTATTATCAACAATTTTACTAGCAAAGGTAGAAGAATTTTGACTTTTATTAGATAAAACAGAAATATTCCCATGTTCCTGATTAGACTCTTCTCTAGACACAATGGAAAAAAGCAATTTTAACATCAGTCAATGGTTCCATCAAAAGAATATGACTTTTAACTTGGTTAAAAGAGTCATCAAGACCATTGAGAAACTGCATAAGTTTCATGAGTTTTGAATGACTTTTAGTATGAGTAGCAGCTTCACAAGTGCAGTCAGGACACTTAATTAACCCATCAAATTCTTTCCAGAGACCATCTAGCTTATTAAAATAATTTGATACTGACAAACTACCTTGAGTGAGATTATTAATCTGTTATTGAATATTAAAAACAACAGAACCATCAACCTTATAATAAGTTTCACAAAGTTCATTCCAAACATCCAAAGCATACTCAGAACAAGCATGTCCAATGTAAATAGATTTAGAAAGAGAGTTATGTATCCAGGAACATACAATAGCATTAACTCTATCCCATTTTAAAGATTTAACAATATCCTTATTATCCTTCAATTTAGTTCCTTCAATAAACCCTTGTTTATTTCTGGCTTTAAGAGCCCTAGTCATACAACTCTTCCAAACTCTAAAATTCTCAGTACCAAGAAGTTTAAAACTTATAATAGTTGTCACAGAATGATCTGAAGGATGCAAATATAGTGGATCATCAAAATCAACAACATCATTTTTATTAGATGTTTCAGGTGGTGTATCAGACATGATTACAACAATAACCAATCAAAAAAATAGATAAATCAGAAAGCCAACACTCAAAACACACACCTCCATAATAGTTTCTATAGACTAGACAAGAATTATAGCACACAGAAGGCTAAAGCAATCTAGTTTACAGATGTGAAGGAAGCAAAACAAATGATCAGATGTTAACTGATCTATCAAGAACAACACTAAAAAGAAAACAAAAGAAGTGTGCGAAACTTACAGTGATCCACAATTAATACGCTCAGCAAGCAGCAAAGTAGTTCCGATGAGTTCTGTAATACAGAATCACCGCTGAAAATCGTAAAGGGCATTCAAATGCCAAAACCAACCCGATTTTAGAACCTTGTTTGCACAATCTTAACGTTGACCGTTGTGATAGCGTTGGCCGTTAGGATTAATACAAATTAACCCTAAACGTTTACTACTACCACAAACGTTTACTCTTAAGAAGTGACAAGAGAACAACTAGGTTGATGATCACCACTTTCTTCAAGATCCACCACAGATCAGGAAAAAAATTATAGTCCTGATAATAGATCTGATAACAGATCCAAAAAAAACCCAGGAAAAAAACGAAGACCAGAATCAGATCCAGATACTAGACCTAAAACTCTGACCCGATCTACAAAAATAATCTGAAACCCTAACTTGACCTAGACGAGAAACCCTATACCAATCTAGACAAGTACTGATCACAAACACCGTTACTCGGCTTTGATACCAACAAAAGAAACTCAAACACAACAAACATACAACATCAACATTTCTTATTTCATTAAGAACCAGGTTTTCAGGATTACTTACAAATCAAACCTCTCTACATAAACACTCTTCTCTCTACAAAAGACCTCACTACAAATCACTCAACTAATCCACACTCTTCATGAAAGAATGATTAATAACAAAAGAAGAACACTATGAACAGAGAACCCTAAAGATAAGAAAAAGAAGAAGATATTCATGCTAAAGTCCCAGTAACCTTCAATCCTTACACAAATATCCTATTTATATCTTTGACAAGTCAATTCAGATTATTTGATCAATAATATAGGTCAAATATAACCCGCGTGTACATATCTTGACCACATTATTAATCCAATCCAATAGTTATACAAATTGTTCACAATATATCCTCCTGCACAAAATCATAACAAACATATATATATATATATATATATATATATATATATATATATATATATATATATAGAGAGAGAGAGAGAGAGAGAGAGAGTTAGGTTCAAATGTTTTCACTATCTATTGTGTGCATTCAACATGTAATATGCATTAATTACTTTCTTAAAATAATTAAAATGATTGGTCCAGAATCAATCATACATGCACACAATAGATAGTGAAAACAAAATAACCTAACCCTATATATATATATATATATATATATATATATATATATATATATATATATATATATATATATATATATATTTGAAACGTCAAACTAATTAATCTACTTCTAAATAACCACTTATGTCTCCGCCGAGACTTGAACCCCAGACATCTCATATGAGATGGTCACTCCATACCGCTAGGCCATTGGCCCTTTGGTGGATGCTCAAAGTGATACAATGAATTATAAAGTTTGTACTCATTAAATTCATATAACTCAACATGCACCCTGTGTATGGAAATATATAACTGTCAAATTATATTTTCTCATATTTCCGGTTTCCATCTTTTTTTTTTTTTTTAATATAACCTGATTTAATTTTATGATTTATTTTAATTATAGTCATATTTATAACTTTAATAAAAAAAATTAAAAACAGTGTTAATTATTTGTTTGTTTATTAATATAATATATTATTTGTTTAGTTATTAATATAGTATACTTTCTTAATGTTTGTATATTGTTTTTTTTTGAAACCATCTAATGATATATTAAAAATAGACTACACATAGCAAGTCTCCAGGCGAGTAAAGAGTTACAAACAACAAAGAGGAAACAACAAAATTCAAAAATACATGTTAGTTAAGAGCACTGGTGTGGGCAACTAGATCTAACATCATTTTGGTACCACATCATCAATGGTGTTATAACACCAAGTGGGGAAATGGTCACCATGTTGTATCTTTTTATGACACCAACTTTTTTTTTCTATTTTATAATTTATTTTTTATTTTTTTCTAATTTAGACAAATATTTTTTAAATATAACATAATAAATAAAACATAATGTTTAAAAATAATAAATAACATATAATGATTTTTAAAGATTAAAATTAACATAGAGATTAAATTACACATAACATCCAAAAACAAAAAAAAAAAAAGAAATAACATCCAAATTCAAAAAAAAAAAAAAAAAAATACAACACTATTCGTTATCGTTATTGTTACCATAGAAGATATAATCTGTTAAGTCCTCTCGAAGTTGTCTGTGTTTATTTGCGTCCTGCATGTCAACAACGCGATGCAAAGAATCTGTTGTTCCTAGTTGAAACTGAACGTGTATGGGCTCCGCTTCAGCGCTCCAAAAGCACGTTCCACATCTTTACGTGCTCCTTCTTGTCTTCTCTTAAAAAATTGTCTTGTTCTTCAACCAGGTGGCGGAATGCCTTTACGAATGTGGAATACTGAGGATATATTTCATCTGTAAGGTAATGCCCATATTTGTATTCGTTTCCATTTACCGTGAAAGGAGCATCCGAGGATTTTCCATTCAAAAGATCGTCGAATATTGGCGACTGATCTGTTGGGTTTTAGCCATAAGATCTTTCCTATGTGCGCATGCAAAACCCTAATGCTTGGATCTAGGCTTTCTAATAAACATGCATTGAATCCAAGTCTTCTAATGACTAATTAGGTTAAATAACAACATTGAAACAGATCTAGAATCATACCTTTGAGTTCCTTGTTGATCTTGAGGTCTTGGAGCTTCTAGAGTCACAAGTGTCACTCCTCTAATGGCTTACAAACACCAATAGCAATAAGAATGATTTAGGAGAGAGGAGAGGGGAGGAATTCGACCAGAGGTTCCTTGCTTTAGGAGATGTGTCGAATTCCCTATGCTATGGGGTCTATTTATACTTGTAGACTCCTTAAGGGTTACAACCTAAACCCTAATTGGATAATCTTCTCTTAAGGCTATCCAAATCCATTCCTTAGATAAGTATATGGACGATTTTAGCTTTCCTAAAGCTCTTAGAATCCGTCCATACCATATCCAAATGGATTTACAGTCTAAAGCTTAACTATCAAACAATTGACAGTTTATACCCCTTTATTTAATTAATCTCTTTAAGTCACCAAATTAATTCTAATTAATTCTATGACTTATATTAATCAAATAACAATATATTATTCATTATATTATTCACATAATATATTAATAATATTTACTCTCTCTTAATAAATCATCCTATCAAGTTGCTATGGTGAAGGCAACCCAAAAGGACCATGCACAACCGGATCAAATACTTGCCTAATATAGTTGCAGCCTTAGACACTATTCCAACAGTCTCCCACTTGGATAAGTCTAGTAACTATACAAGTACAATTCGGTTTGCAATCATAGCTCTCAAAGACGCTGTCAACTCTGATCTAATCAATCTTGTCCTTTAGATAAGGGAACGTACAGTCCTCTGTTAGATATCATGCTGACAATCCTATGGAATGGTTAGTCAAGCATTTAGGTTTCTCGATCTCTGATTTATTCGACATAGAACTTAATCGAACACATCAATTCAGTTCTGACCGGGCCCGGCACATAAGTCAAATCAAATCATCGAGCGGCCGAGATATCGCTTTTACCTTCTTAGATAAAAGTTACAGATAAACTTCGACTTATATGCATTTGCTTATCCATTAACCAACTATACACAACAATACGTTTTATAACACCAAGTTACTGATGCGTTTTCGCATTATCAATGTATAATCAATTAACAAATAATAAACCATATATCTAGGTTTTAAGACTATATGATATTATCGTCTTGCGATCACCTTTTATATCGTATTCCATAAGGTGATTCTAGCAAGCGTGGGTTTATTCCAATGCTCAAAACTAGTTCATAAGCACTTATGAACGTTGCAGCAATCCTTTGCTATGTCTAACACCATTTAGACATTCTACACACCAATTCATGACAATCTTCTTTCATACCTACTCCCAACATATGAACGATTGTGGACCATTTGAATAATTCGATTATTCCTAACAACCTCAATTATTCTGGAAGTCAAAACATGCAAAGTGAAACAATAGCTAAACAATTAACATAAGATAGCACCATTACTCATAAATAAAACTCCTTTATTTAATCATCAAATGTCAATTTACATTTATCTATTACATGTTTCTAATACTATCTAATCTATGCTAATATCATCCTTCAGCCCAATACTCCTAGCATGTTGTAAGTGCTTAACCCTACTCAGTCCCTTCGTAAGCGGATCTGCTGGGTTATCTTCTGATGATATCCTCTTCACTACGAGTTGTCCTTCTTCTACACGATGTCTGATGAAGTGATATTTTCTGTCGATATGTCTTGATCTACCATGATCCCTCGGTTCCTTGGTCAAGGCAACCGCACCTTCGTTATCACAGAAAATCTCCATGGGCTCCTTTATGGCAGGTACGACTCCAAGATCACCGATGAAGTTCTTTAGCCATATTGCCTCCTTCGACGCTTCGCTCGCTGCAATGTATTCTGATTCGCACGTTGAATCAGCTACGGTCTCTTGCTTGGAACTCTTCCAGGTCACTGCTCCTCCATTTAGGGTAAAGACCCAGCCCGACTGCGAACGGTAGTTGTCCCTGTCGGTCTGAAAACTGGCGTCACTATACCATCGCACCTTTAAGTCATCACTCCCTCCGAGGACTAAGAACCATTCCTTTGTCCTCCGAAGGTACTTAAGGATATTCTTCACCGCAATCCAATGTGCTTTGCCAGGGTTCCCTTGATATCTGTTAACCATGCTCAAAGCGAAGGCTACATCAGGGCGAGTACAAGTCATAGCGTACATGATTGAGCCAACTGCGGAAGCGTATGGTACTCGGCTCATTTCTGTTATCTCAGCTTCGGTACTCGGACTTTGAGTCTTACTCAATTTGGCATTACTTTGTATTGGTAATTCTCCCTTCTTTGAGTTTTCCATACTAAAACGTTTCAGTACCTTCTCCAAGTAAGTGTTCTGACTAAGTCCAATTAATCTCTTACTTCTTTCTCTCACTATCCTTATTCCCAAAATGTAAGAAGCTTCTCCGAGGTCCTTCATAGCGAAGCACTTCCCGAGCCAGGACTTAACTTCCTGCAGAGTCGGGATGTCGTTTCCTATGAGCAATATGTCATCGACAAATAGGACGAGAAAGCTTACTATACTCCCACTGGCTTTGACATATACACAAGACTCGTCTTCGCTTCATACAAATCCAAACTCTTTGACTTTCTCATCAAAGCAAAGATTCCATCTGCGAGACGCTTGTTTAAGTCCATAAATTGACTTCTCAAGCTTACACACTCTATTCGGATGCTTCGGATCCACAAACCCTTCGGGCTGAGCCATGTACACATCCTCAGCCAGCTTCCCATTAAGGAAAGCGGTCTTGACATCCATTTGCCAAATCTCATAATCATGAAATGCGGCAATAGCTAGCATCACTCTAATAGATTTAATCTTCGCAACTGGTGAGAAGGTCTCATCATAGTCAACTCCAGGAGTTTGAGTAAAGCCCTTCGCAACCAATCGTGCTTTATATGTGTGTACGTTTCCATCCACGTCAGTCTTCTTCTTGAAGATCCATTTGCACCCAACGGTCTTACGTCCGGGCACAAAATCAACCAAATTCCAAACTTGGTTATCATACATGGATTGGATCTCGCTATCCATTGCCTCTTTCCATTTTGCAGATTCCGGGCCTGCCATGGCTTCCTTATAGCTATTAGGTTCATCAAGGTTTACTAGTGTACCATCACTAATATACGTGTCCCCTTCGGTAGTAATATGAAAACCATAAAACTGGGGTAGAACTCTAACTCTATCGGAACGTCTAAGAGGTAAGGATTCGTCAATCGGTTCAACCGGAGTTTCCTCCTCGGGTTGAGTGCCAGCGGTAGTGGTTCCTTCATCTATCGACTCTTGAATCTCTTCAAGCTCGATTTGCCTCCCACTGTCTCCTTGGCTTATGAGTTCTCGCTCTCGGAAAACTCCTATCCTTGCAACGAAGACAACATTGTCCTTCGGTCTATAGAAGAGATATCCAAAGGATGTCTGCGGGTAGCCGATGAAAATACATCGCTCACTTCGAGGTTCAAGCTTGTCGTGAGCATCTCGTCTTACGAAAGCCTCGCAACCCCAAACCTTGATATGTGCCAACGAGGGAGCCTTCCCTGTCCACATCTCGTGAGGTGTTTTGGCAACCTTCTTAGTAGGGACTCGGTTAAGGATATGGGCGGCAGTCTCTAAGGCATACCCCCAAAAAGAGATTGGTAGCGAAGCACGACTCATCATAGAGCGAACCATATCCAATAAGGTTCGATTACGCCTTTCTGCCACACCATTCAACTGCGGTGTCCTAGGAGGCGTCAATTGTGAAACTATTCCACACTCCTTGAGATAATCGTGGAATTCAAGACTTAGGTACTCTCCTCCTCGATCGGATCGAAGCATCTTGATTTTCCTGCCCAATTGATTCTCCACTTCATTCTTGAATTCTTTGAACTTTTCAAAGGTGTCCGACTTTTGCTTGATTAAGTAGATATACCCATATCTACTATAGTCATCGGTAAAAGTCACATAGAAGCGGTTCCCATCCTTCGTGGTTGATCTAAATGGTCCACACACATCGGTATGTACTAGGTCCAATAGACCCTCGCCCCTTTCACATGTATTTGTGAAGGGCGACTTGGTCATCTTTCCAAGCAAACAAGACTCGCATGTGTCATCTTCCCTAAGGTCGAATGACTCCAACACTCCATCCTTTTGGAGTTGGGCTATGCGTTTCTTGTTGACATGTCCAAGACGACAATGCCACAAGGATGCTTTATCCATACTAGTGGAAGAATCAATATTCAAAACATCATTTCCTAAGTTATCAACAATCATAACGGTTTCATATATTCCATTACATGGTATAGCTTCAAAGTAAAAGACACCATTTAGATAAGCCAAAATAGAACCATTCTCATTATTAAAAGAAAATCTAAATCCTTGTCTATATAAACCATGAAATGAAATGATGTTTCTTGTCATTTCTGGCGAATAGCAACAATTGTTCAAATCTAAAACTAAACTATTCCTAAGCACTAAGGAATACACTCCAATCTTGGTCACAGGCGACGATCTTCTGTTCCCCATGATTAGATTGATCCTTCCTTGCTCCACATCCCTACTTCTTCTTAGTCCCTGCACATTAGAACAAATGTGATAACCACAACCGGTATCAAGAACCCAAGAAATAGCATGATTATAATCGTTAGATTTGATTGTATATATACCTGCGAAAGATGGCTTGATCTTTCCTTCTTTGATTGCTTGCAGGTAATCCGGGCAGCTTCTCTTCCAATGTCCTATCTTGTGGCAGTGGTGGCACTCTGCCTCCTTCGGGTTAGAGCAGGGCTTGGCGGGATCAACTTTGGTCCCACTAGAAGAGGCACCATCTCGGGCTTTCACCTTGCGATAGTTCTTTGATGAAGCTTTCCTCTTCTTTCCCTTCCCTTGTCCAATAGCCAAGACAGGAGCAGCGGGCGGATTGGGAGTGGGTGCAACAGACTTGTCCTTGAAGTTGCTCTCAGCAACCCTCAAGAGACCTTGGAGCTTGCTTAGGGTGACCTCTTCTTTGTTCATGTGGTAGGTCATCCTAAATTGGTTGTACATTGGAGGCAAAGAGTGAAGCACCATGTCGATCGCCAAGTCTTCACCGAAGTCAACATTTAACTTGCGGAGGCGGTCAACATACCTTTGCATCTTTTGCAAGTGCACGGTAAGAGATTCTCCATGACCCATCTTCGCGGAAATCATGTTAGTGAAAATCTCGTACCTCTCTTGTCTTGCGTTTTGGTGGTACCTCTCCAATAAGTCTTGATGCATCTCGTACGGGTACATGTCCTCGTAGGACTTTTGGAATTCGGAGTTCATGGTGGCGATCATGATGCAATGTACCTTCGTTGCATCTCGCTCATGAGTTTCAAAGGCGGTGATTTCGGCGGGAGTAGCAATTTCGGGGTTGATTTTCTCGAGCTTCTCATCGAGGACATACTCCTTATCCTCATAGCGAGCAATGGTGCGAATGTATCTTATCCATTCGCTAAAGTTCGTTCCATCGAAGGTGACCTTTTGGCAAAGGCTCATCAACGTGAAAGAACCAGCAGCAGCGTTGTTTGCGTTTGACATCTACAATTAGAAAAGGACAAAGATAGATTAGAATAAGAATCCCCAATTATCACCCAATAAGAAAATTAGGGCTAGGATCCAACAATAACATTTACATACTAGAAAAGGGATGCCGTAATCTAACATGCAAATAAATTGAAGGTAAGTGAATGACGATTCACTAATTCTCCATCAAAAGCTTACACTATTAGTCCTAAGTGTTTTTTTGAGAATTCCTAGGTTCGGATGAGATTCATTGAAACTATTCAATGGCATGTTTAAATCTCGATATGCCCCTCTCGTTTGTGACTGGGATGCCGAGGATCACAAAGCGGGTGTGAATTACCATGCAAATTCACATGGTGCCTTCATTGTAACAATCACCTATTCGATGTGCCGGTAAACCACACACGCTCCATCGAACTATGATAAACAATGAATCACCCTTTGCCACCTTCGCTTAGAACCAATTAGTGTGCCGGTAAACCACACACGCTCCACTAACATCTTAGCAAGGTGCAAAGTGTAATTTCATGGGATTGCATCAATTCACTTTTCCTAAAGTAACTAGGATTGGGAAATTTTAAAAAATATATGTAGTTACTTTATATTTCTTATTATACTTTTAATGAGAGAATGAGGTTGCCCTATCCTACCCGTTCGGCTAACGACCCTCCACCAATCAAGCAAGCGGTGGGTGTGAGTGTACACCCATTAAGCGCCATTTTATAGGACGCAACCTTATACCCACCTTATAGATCGGCTTCGTGAATGAGGCCTACTAACGGTAAGACTAGCATTTAGTCATACATATATATATTATTCTAGTAATATCATATTTGTATAGTGTTGTATTTTAAAACTTTTAAAATCTAGGGTTTGAAATTTAAGTTGTCTAAATTAAAACTTTTAATCACAAAAGTAAATTTCAAAACATGAGGGTAGGTTTTAAACATTTAAAACATGGAGGATCAAATAACAAATAATTCCAATTAACAATTAATATCCTAATTATCTATATTTGATTTATTCAAGATTTCTTTGAAAGATAATTACCAAAATAGTTAAATAATTAATTAATTATCATATAAGGAAATTAAATATTTAATTAGTTGATAAATATCCTTTTCTAGATCAAGATAATAGTCATACATATCATAAAATCGGATTTAGGTTGATCTATTATGATTAAGGTGAGTTTCCATAAGATAAACACAAAGAAATCCCGAATCTGGCCATTCCTGACGCTTTGACTCGCCGAGTGCACAAGGGGACTCGCCGAGTCAGGCCTACTCGCCGAGTCCACCTTGGGACTCGCCGAGTCAGTGACACAGAAACCAAAAAATCGAATTTTGCAGGTTTGTTTCAGTTAATCAAGCAACAATTTAAAGAAAACCAAGCTAGGCTTTGATACCACTGTTGGGTTTTAGCCATAAGATCTTTCCTATGTGCGCATGCAAAACCCTAATGCTTGGATCTAGGCTTTCTAATAAACATGCATTGAATCCAAGTCTTCTAATGACTAATTAGGTTAAATAACAACATTGAAACAGATCTAGAATCATACCTTTGAGTTCCTTGTTGATCTTGAGGTCTTGGAGCTTCTAGAGTCACAAGTGTCACTCATCTAATGGCTTACAAACACCAATAGCAATAAGAATGATTTAGGAGAGAGGAGAGGGGAGGAATTCGACCAGAGGTTCCTTGCTTTAGGAGATGTGTCGAATTCCCTATGCTATGGGGTCTATTTATACTTGTAGACTCCTTAAGGGTTACAACCTAAACCCTAATTGGATAATCTTCTCTTAAGGCTATCCAAATCCATTCCTTAGATAAGTATATGGACGATTTTAGCTTTCCTAAAGCTCTTAGAATCCGTCCATACCATATCCAAATGGATTTACAGTCTAAAGCTTAACTATCAAACAATTGACAGTTTATACCCCTTTATTTAATTAATCTCTTTAAGTCACCAAATTAATTCTAATTAATTCTATGACTTATATTAATCAAATAACAATATATTATTCATTATATTATTCACATAATATATTAATAATATTTACTCTCTCTTAATAAATCATCCTATCAAGTTGCTATGGTGAAGGCAACCCAAAAGGACCATGCACAACCGGATCAAATACTTGCCTAATATAGTTGCAGCCTTAGACACTATTCCAACATGATCAAGAACGTTGACGTCGTTGTTGGAACCCGCAACCCTAAAAAATGCATGCCAAATCCATAAATCTTGAGAAGCAACAGCCTCTAAAACCAACGAAGGTGATCCGTGATAACCACTTGCGTATTGCTCTTTCCATGCTACCGGATAATTTTTTTCATTTCCAATGTGTGCAATCAATGCTTCCGATAATTCCGGGAAACCCATGGCGTTCTTCATGCGCCGCATACAATTCTTGCAAATCATGCAACGAAGGTTTCCGCAAATACACGTCTCCAAATGTTTCAACAACACCCCTTGACAATGTATACAAACTCTCCCTTGCGGTTCTTTCAGACATTCTCATATAGTCGTCCATGGTGTCGGGTGACTCCCCCATAGCCATCAAACGAATGACCGCAACACATTTCTGCAATGTTGTAAACTCTCGTCTACCTCTAGCATCATATCTTAATTGAAAAAATTCGTACCTAAACATAAATTAACTATAGTTTAAAAATATATTGCATATGTTGTAAAATTAAAGAAACATGTAGTACATTTTTATTTATTTTGTATAAAAGTATAGTAAAGAAGCGATACCGGCTTTCCAAGACGTTGACGATTCGTAAGAACACATCCCTACTCAAACGAAATCTTCTTTTGAAGTCTTTCGCCTCGTATACACAATTATCCGCAGAGTAATCGCGATATAGAAGTTTGTGTCCTTCCTCGCGATTTCTGTTTAACATCGCACGTCTTGTTAGTAGCGGGGCTGGGTCTGGTTGTAGCAAGTCTGTAGTGTAATAATGATACATCATTCTAAAGAAAATATCGTCATCTAAATCATCGGACGAGTCGAAAGGGTCTATATTTTTTTTGAAGATAACTGAAACTATGTAGAAATGAGAAGAGAAAGTGTGAAATTTTTTATAAAATTGTAGGTATTTATAGGGTAAATGGTTTTTTTTAATAGTTAATTTTTTTTAAACCTTTGTCATTTAAACATTTGAAAACGTTTAAATTTCATTCGTTACATCCAGTCACAACGGCAATAAGATTCAACCTCGACGAGCAAAAACAAAATAAGGGGGGCGGTGTTCCCCCATCACGACGCCGTTGAGGCGTGCCACGTCATCACCGTTTCTTCTCGTTTGGCCCATACCGCATGGTCTAAAAGGGTAAACGCTCGAATAAGTCCAATTAATTTAGACCTCCATGGCTGTTCATGTGTTTGAACCAAAGAAAAGTAGTTGCTTTGACAATATCAACCACAATTGTGGTTAATATGCAATATTGACAATTATTAATGAGTATGAGTTTGTGACGATTATGATATATTTTAGGTATAATTTTAATACTTTTATTAGAAAAAAAAATGATACAAGTTATTCATTGCATAATTATAAAAAATCAAATGGAAATAATGAACAATAAATTCCTTTCTCAAAGTATATAAGAACTGATCTATAGTTAATGAAATACTTGGCTTAGATGGTGTCACTCACATACCAATCCGATAAAAAAAATTGATCTATTTATTATTTTTACCTCATTTAAACTGGATATTTGTGAATTTAAATACTAGATTCGTCATTCGTCGTTGTATTCCGGTAGAGATAACCAGATAAGGTCTTGAATCGGAGCGTAAATGGCAAATGAAATGTTCGTGCAAATTTAAAGGCATTTCGACGATTTTTTTAATGAAATGCGTAGTTATTTCTGGATATTCATAAAAACGATTCCTATTTTGTTTCTTTTAACGAATAGCCCTTATATTAAACATTGTTATTTCTGGATACTTTGTCAAGTGAGGCATGACATGAAGTGGGCGTCATGTGAATGCACCAATTGCCATGTCATGTCATTGGTGGAGTACATTAACAAATAAAAGTATTAACCAATCATCAACACCTTTGAATCAAAAGCATTCCACTGCCTTCTCCTTCTTCATCTTTCCTTTTCTAAGTGGAAGACCAACAACACCAACCAATTAATCTTTCATTCATCTTTAATATTCTAACTAGTATTATACTGTACATAGCAATAAATTGACTAATTGAGAACCTTTTATGCTACTTTTTGTTCGTTTGTTTGTTTTTAGTTGAATTATCGGTATGAAAAACAGTGTAAGATTTTAAAAAAACGTGTCAAAAGGTTAATTAATTTGTGGGACCTGACCTACCATGTTGTTCATCCTTTCTCATTTAAGTTTGGGTATCCTACATGGCCATAAACATGGGGTCTTTTCATGACTAATGTAAAACATAATTCCATTCCATAATCCAGACGACTGCGAACCTTAAAGAAAGATTAGTGGTCCCTTGAGAATGAGTAATATTTAATGGCTACTTTGATCAAATCCATTAACATTTCTCTGGTTCTTACATTTGAGCTCGAAGAAAACTCACCAATAAAATGCCGATGATTGTTAATTTCATTTTCAAGATCGTTGTTGTCGTGGCTTTTGGAGTCGATATAGTTCATGGAGGAATAACTTCTATCATTGGAAACCCTGTCAAAGTAATCAAAGATGAACTCGATGGACTAACGTTCATTGATCAAAGACTCTCTGTTGTCTACCCGTTGATACAAAGCTTCAAGAACACCATCTCCTCCGACCCCCTTAACATCACCGGATCTTGGGTCGGGTCAGATATATGTAGTTACAGAGGGTTTTACTGTGACAACCCACCAGACAACAAAACTGCCATCACTCTTGCATCCATCGACTTCAATGGATTCCAACTCACAGCCCCAAGTCTTGATGGTTTCCTCGACCAACTACCCGACCTTGCGCTCTTTCATGCTAACTCTAACTTCTTTTCAGGCTCCATCTCTCCAAACATAGCTAAGCTTCCTTACCTGTACGAACTCGACATCAGCAACAACTTATTTTCTGGATCTTTTCCAAACTCGATACTAGGTATGAACAGCTTATCGTTTCTTGATATCCGGTTTAATCTCTTTACAGGTTCGATCCCACCTCAACTCTTCACAAAAGACTTGGACATCTTGTTTGTGAACAACAATAATTTCATTCAGAAACTGGCTGAAGTTCTCGGAAACTCACATATTCTATACCTCACCTTAGCCAACAACAAATTCTATGGACCAATTCCTCGTACCATCGCCAGATACTTGTCGGGTTTATCAGAGGTTTTGCTATTAAACAACATGCTGAGTGGATGCCTCCCTTATGAGCTCGGTTTCTTGAAAGAAACCGTGGTTTTTGACGCTGGGAACAACCTTTTAACAGGTCCATTACCATTTTCGTTAGGGTGTTTGAAGAAAGCAGAAGTGCTTAACTTCGCTGGGAACTTGTTGTATGGGATGGTGCCGGAAGTGGTTTGTGCCATGAGTAGTCTGGCTAACCTGTCGTTGTCTGATAACTATTTCATTCAAGTAGGTCCGATTTGCAGAGGGTTGATGAAGAAAGGGGTGCTTGACGTGAGGAAGAACTGCATCCCTGGGCTCCCATCTCAGAGGCCAGTATGGGAGTGTGCGGCATTCTTTGCAAAGCCTAGGTATTGTTCTTACATGCAGACATACCATTACCTTCCTTGTTGGTTGCCTCATTTCGGTGGTTCTCAGATGAGTCTCACGGAACTGGCTCCTTCACCTTTTTGATTAATCTACTTTGTTCTTGCTTTTTAAGTTGAATATCATGGTATCATGTGGGGTATTTTTTTTTTTTTTTAAAGAAATGATGCCTATTTGAAAATATCCTTATAAACATAAGTATCAAGACGTTTCATTCAATTCAAGTCTTCAAGAAAATGTTTTGATGGCTCAAGTAATTAAGCTGGAGCTCACCTTTTATGTAGACGATTTCTCCGGAGAAAATTGAACTAACACGTGCAACCAAGTTTAATAAGAGCATATTTACCGCTTAAAATAATGAAACGGTTGAATGAGGTGAAATGTGACATTTAATGAATTTAATCTAACCATAGTGGAATACTATAGATAAAGAGAAATACGAATTGTAATTGGTATTTGAAAACAAACTATTGACTAAGGATAAGGTTTATCCTTATCCTTAACACCCCCATAAGATGGAAGATCAATAGGAGACTACGATCTTATAGCATAAATGGAGAAACAAGTTGCAAGCCAATGGTTTGGTTATAAGAACATCAACAATTTGATCATAGAGCTTATGTGCAATGCACTCAAGGATCATCTATAACTTTTTCTTGAACAAAGTGAGTGCTAGATGTTTCATGAGAGTAATAGTCGAGATTGGAACATAGATATGCCATGTAATTATCACAAAATGTAGTAGCCGTGTAAAATAATGTTGAATTTGAGTTGTAATACATATGATATTGTTGATTGACCGCCATATATGGTTACGTTAATCAAAAGAAGGTGGTGAAAGAGTGGAGTACTTTGTTTAAGAAAGATCTCAAGGTGAATTATACCTTTTAATAACATCCACAATGCATTAAATTTCATAGGGTTTGATGGATTGTCACATCATTTTTCTACAATCCATACAACTTTATCATTTTTTTTCTACAATACATTGAACTGTACAAAGTTCAATAGAATGTTATAAAATGTAATTTATAGTAATAATTAAGAATTAAAAACTTTTCTTTTTTCCATTGAAGAGTTCAATGACCATTAAACTTCAAATTCATTGAATGCTAAGGTGACATCTCACAATGATATAATTTCATCCATTGAATGACACATAGATTCGTCATCTCATTCAACTCTCCTATTAAACTCACCATTATGGATGTTCTAAGTACTCAAGCGTTCATCAAAGATATCACTAATGCAATTGTGTTGGAGCATGCATATACCTCGACATGTAATTGACAGGAAAAGTGTAACGCCTCATTTCTGGTATGTGATTTAAATAAAGTATTTTCTTTTCTTGAGGGGTACTCGACGAGTCTGTAGCCCGACTCGTCGAGTAGAGACGGGATGATCACGCGATTTAAGCTGGCTACTTGACGAGTCCATACGCTGGGACTCGGCGAGTCCGCCTGTCTAGATGAAGCCTTAATTTTAAGGGTTTGCACTCTATTTAAACACACTTATTCACCCCCAACCTCGCCTCTATCACTCTGAGGACATTTCCCATGTAAACCATAGCCCCCATTGTTGAGTTTGAGTGTGTTTGTAATAGCTTGGAAGATTTGTGAAGGAAAAAAGGTCCATAGAAGAGAAGGAAGATCCAGGAGTTAGCTTACATCTGTTTTTCATTCAGGTAATGAAGTTATGACCTTGTGTAGTCCTCCATCACAACCTCCGTTATGCTTGTTATGCCTTCTTTGGAGCCTCTTATGATTCAAACTTGAGATATGAACTTCTTTTTTTATGGAAACTGCAGATCTGGACCCTCATTGCATTCTAGAAGTGTAAAGTTTCAGTCATGATCGTGATTGAGGTCCCTCTTGAGCTTAGAACCCCATTAAGAGCTTATTTTTGACATTTGAAGCCTTAAAGCCATGCATGCACGTAAAGTTTGCAACTTTACGTGATAAGAATGCCCTAGAAGTTTGGATCTGTGATTTGGAGTCGCTGCATGGCTCAAATCAGGTCTGTATGGAAAAGGGACTGAATGAACTCGGCGAGTCGCAAGCTTGACTCGGCGAGTCATATGAAGATAGTCGTGGACTCGACGAGTTGGATGAGCAACTCGGCGAGTCCGATGAAGATTGCCTTAGACTCGACGAGTTGTTTGAACAACTAGGCGAGTCGGATGAGTTTTCTCGAGAAAATTAGTGTTTGAGTGAAATATCTTCATTCCTTCTTAGTTACACGTAAAGTTAGCAACTTTACGTGTTCAGATGGTTCCAGGGGCTCAGATCTACAAGTTAGATGCTCTATAATGGTTTAGAATTCGATTGTATGGAATCTGCACGACAAGACTCGGCAAGTTGTTCTTCGGACTCGAAGAGTCGAGTCCCGAGTCCCCGTTTTCCTTCGACTTGTGAGTTTAGGGTGAGTCAGTGAGTGGGAAAGGGACTCGGTGAGTTAAAGTCAGAGTTAGTAAAGAAGGGACTCAGCGAGTCTGCGCCTTGACTCAGCGAGTCTGGTCAACTGGGAGTTGACTTTGACTAGGGGTAAAATAATCATTTTACCCTGAGAGCATTTACAAGTAACTGATCTAGTGTTTTTGGGATTTGTAGCCGGACAGTCGGGGAGCAGCAGTCAGCCACTTTTAGAGTTAGCATCCCAGCAACCAACACTACAAGGTGAGTTTCCTTCCAGTAGGAACGGGTCTACGGCCATAATGTCGGACCGTTTAGTTAGCGGTAGTTCCGGACCTCGGTCTGATGTAGTAGTTAGATTGTTTGATGTCCTTGTGATTCAAGCATGTCCTTGTGTTATGTGTTCCTGACTTCGGTCCGATGCAGTATGCAGTATATGTGTTTATACTAGTTGATATGTGTTTATACTATGCTATGTTCAGTCAGTTCCAGGCTTTGGTCCGATGCAGGGGACAAGGTCCCAGTTAGTTCTGGACTCCGGTCCGATGCAGTTAGTTCCGGACTTCGGTCCGACGCAGGGGACAAGGTCCCAGTTAGTTCCGGACTTCGGTCCGATGCAGTTTTCGGGTTCGGTCCGATGCAGAGGGCAAGGCCCTGGTTAGTTTTCGGACTTTAGTCTGATGCAGTGGGCAAGGCCCAATATGTGCTTTATATGTTATTTTATAGTATGTGGTAGTTTGGGGGGAGCTCACTAAGCTTTGTGCTTACAGTTTCAGTTTTGGTTTCAGGTACTTCCGCAAGCAAAGGGAAGAGCTCAGGATGATGACATTGCACACACCGCAGTTTCAGCTTTTGTCCTGGGAGTTTATTTCAGATACCATGTTATGTTGATACAGTTCTTTTGTCATGACACATCTATTATAAGTTTTTGGTATTTATGACGTACGATTTCATGATATATTATAAATGGTTGATATCTTTAGTATTATTTATAAAAAAAAAAAAATTGGGTCGTATTTTGGGTCGTTACAAGTTGGTATCAGAGCCTTGGTTTGAGAGATTCGGACATGCTTTCGAGTGTGTCTGAACTCAAACTAAGGAAATGGTAAAAGATTTTCAAAAGAGAAACATATTCAAAAAGAATTTTTGAAAAAGAACTTAGAAAGAAAAAGAGTTTTCTTAAAAAGGGGTGTGGTGCATGCGATCAACCAATAAGTAAGTACTCTCAAATTACCCATACAAGTTTATATTATGATTATCTGATTCAGTTACAGTAGAACAACATGCTAGAATAGGACTAAGGATCTAGGAGGATGCCTTGTGTGCCTGCTATATGTGTTTCAGCTTTATGAGAATTACATGATAGTACTGAGTAGATAGCAGTAGGATAGCCTGTTTAGGTTATGCCTGACAGTATGAGCTTAGCATTGTATGCTAATACAGTTTCTCGCTATGAAGATAGAATTGCTTGAGTAGTTTCTCGTGTCCGAATGCTGATTGCTTTGTGCTTAGCAGGACTCCGAGTGATGGGAGTTAGGCATTAGGTGAATACGTCACATCACATGTGATCAAGGTTGAATAATCTCAAAGTGCTGGATTTGGCCCTACTATGCAACTCTCGTTTGAGTCTAACCGTTATAGGAACGAGTCTTTTACTCGAAGGATTATCCGAGCCTCGTCGCATGTGATGGTATTCAGGTAATGGCTAATTGGCATTACAATGAGGCCTTCAGCGGCTGAGGACGGGTTTTGGTTGAGTCAGAGATTTCCCTAGGGCAAGCCTAGGATGAGAGTAGCAGAGATCAGTAGCAGTAGTAGTGATTTGGTGGAGCTCCAGACTACCATTGGGCGCGGGACCCCATTGCCAGTACTAGGTGGTTGGCAGATGTTGCCAACACGTTCCGCACCAGCAGATGTCCCGAGGGGGACAAGGTCAAATTAGCATCTTGTCTTCTGAAGGACAGGGCACGTGACTGGTGGGAGGAGGTTGGGCATGGTATCGGGGATGACACAACACTTGATGCTATGACTTGGGCAGATTTTTCTACCAGGTTCAGAGCCGAGTTTGCACCAGTTATTGAGGTGCAGCAGTTAGCCAGGGAGTTTCAGGACCTTACTCAGACTATAGAGTCAGTGGCGGAGATTACCGCCAAGTTCAGGGAGAGGGCTCTTCTTGTTCCTCAGTACACAGCTGATGAGGAAATGAAGAAGGCCCGTTATCATGAGATGTTGCGGAATGATATCCGCCAGTTTGTGAGCCGATCCAGCTGTAAGACGTTGGATGATATGATTGTGAGGGCTTGAGAGAGAGATTGATCTTGAGATGGAGAAGAAAAGGAAGCCGGAGGCGGCTTCGGGTACAGGGAGTTCGGGCAAGAAGCCCAAGGTTTCGGATCATAGGTCCAGAGGTCAGCAGAGCCACAATCGGTGTGGCAAGTGTGGGAGATTGCATGATGGGGCGTGCAAGGCAGGGAGTTCCGGTTGCTACAAGTGCGGTCGGACTGGGCATATGAGTAGAGATTGTACAGCTTCTACCACCGCCACCTGATATGTGTATTTTTATATATATTTTTATGCACTTTATCTCAATATTTTGGCCTTATTTATTCTATTTTAGAACTAAAAAGTACTCATAATACTTTGAATTATGTTTTGCAGCTATTCGTTGCCGATGAACCACAAAAGAAAAGACTGAAGCGGAAGCCGGACTTCGAAGCTAAAAGAAATCAAAATTGCTGAAGGAGTGACTTACGCCCCGCGTCCAGAGTGATTACGCCCAGCGTAATGACCAAAGCGACTTACGCCCCGCGTAATGTAATATTACGCGCCGCGTACACCTTTGCACCGGATAAACTTGATCGCGTGATTATCTTGAATACGTGCTGCGTAATCCTAAGTACGCCCAGCGTACTTAGGTCGGCCACAAAGATTATAAATGTCGATTTTTAGCTAACCAGAAAGGGGGATTCGACTTCTAACCTAATTTAGTCGACAATTAACTTCTGTTAAGCCGGTTTGAGGGTCTAGAAGGCGGCTGGAAGGTCGTTAAGCTAACGGGAGCGGAGATCGGAAGGATTGGAGAGCGGATACATGTCGATTATCATATGGTTTGCTGACGTGACCATGTTTAGCATTCTATTGTGGTACTTTTCTGTATTTAGTTTCTGATTTAGGTGTAAAAACCTTTTACTTTGTGTTTATGATTGAATGAAGTTTTGATTATTAGACTAATTGCTATATTAAATAGTTTATTTGTGTTTAATTTATCTTGCTAAGCTTGTTAAAAGATCCTCATGTGTTAATGATGATTATTTTCTGTTAATTGTTAAGTAAATTGAGTTGCTTGAACATCTGCTTGATTTGCTTGTCTCTTATGATTTTTGATGACCATCGAGATTATAAGACTAGAAATAACGAATGTGAAACTAGAATTAATTTGAGAATAAGTAAGTTAATGTGTGAGCCTTGTTTGATGACCATCAACAAGAGGTTGATTAAATGTCTACATTGATTAACTATATTTACAAGTCTTGCTTGATACGAACTAAACACTAGGAAGCATGTTAGTTTAATCAACTGATCACTGTTTGAATTAACTTGTTTGCTAAAGGATTAGTTATAGTGAACGCGAATCTAATCATTTTAGGAATCGGTGAACATTGAATAAATGAATTTGTGTATGCAATTGTCTATGTTTTTAAAGTGTAATTTATCTAAACCAAAGTACCTGAAGAGATGTGCTTTCCTGTTAGTTCATCGAGAGTTGTTAATTGATTTATTAAACCATTTTATTATTTTCGTGTAACCTGTAACCTATAATCAAATATATTAAATTAATCCACCGTTCCCTGTGATCGACACCCGACTTACCTAAGCTATACTGTAATCTGACTAGGTACACTGCCTATAAGTGCATAGATAGTCTAAGTTTGTTAGGTTATAAATATTAAAATTAGTGGGTACTTTTGTGCACATCACCACCGCAACATCATATCTGATTTGCTTCCATTACAATCAGAGGGGACATAAAAAATCCCAGTGCCCGAGCTTAGCCACAGCAGGGAAGGTGTCGGCACCTTCCCCTGCTACTTTGAGGATTACGGACGGTCGTCAGGGCCGGGCCGAGGCGCCGGTAGCGAAGAGTAGAGTTTTTCAGATGACAGCAGAGGAGGTGCGAGCGACTCCTAACGTGGTGACGGGTATGTATTTTCCTTTCTATCACTGCATTTATTATCGACTGTTTCTAATGTTATATGTTTGTGTATAGGGTCGTTCTTAGTGAACGGCATTTCAGCTACAGTGTTATTTGATTCGGGGGTTACCCGATCGTTTGTCTCTCTTGCACTTAGCAAGAGGTTTAGCAGAGCTCCAGGGGAGCTGGATTGTCCATTCGAGGTGGAGATAGCCGATGATAGGACTGTCAGAGTCGCGAGAGTGCATAAGGCATGCTCGATGCAGTTATTCGATGAGCAGTTTTCGGTAGACCTGGTCCCTATTCCTTTGTGAGGGAACAAGGTCATAGTAGGCATGGATTGGCTGAGCCCCAATGGGGCGGTGATCGATTGCGAGTTACAGCTAGTGAGTGTTCGCACTCCCAGTGGGAGACAGTTAGTGATTCAGGGCGAGAGGCCACAACGCGGACCGATTCTTTGTTCAGCAGCGAAAGCGAGGCGCTACTTCCAACAGGGTTGCACAGGGTTCGTCGCCTATGTTTTGGATGCTCGGGAGAAGGGCAAGGCGACAGTCAACGATGTACCCGTAGTGTGAGACTACCCGAACGTATTCCCGGAGGATCTGCCTAGTATACCTCCGGAGAGACAGGTTGAGTTCAGGATTGACCTGGTTCCTGGTGCGGCTCCGATAGCCAAGGCACCGTATCGGTTGGCTCCTCCAAAGATGCAGGAGTTGTCTATGCAGTTGCAGGAGCTGTTAGACAAGGGTTTCATCAGACCGAGTAGTTCACCATGGGAGCCCCGATCCTGTTCGTGCAGAAGAAGGATGGGTCGCACCGTATGTGCATAGATTACCGGGAGTTGAACAAGGTAACGATGAAGAACCGTTATCCACTCCTGAGAATAGATGACTTGTTCGATCAGCTTCGGGGAGCATCTTGGTTTTCCAAGATTGATCTGCGCTCCGGTTATCATCAAATACGAGTCAAGGGTGAGGATGTTCAGAAGACAGCTTTTAGGACCCGTTATGGTCATTATGAGTTTGTGGTGATGCCTTTTGGGTTCACCAATGCTCCAGCCGCGTTCATGGATCTCATGAACCACATATGTAGGATGATGTTGGATCGGTCTGTGATAGTTTTCATTGATGACATCTTGGTTTACTCCAAGACTCAGGAGCAGAATGAGGAGCACTTGAGAGAAGTGTTGGAGACGCTGAGGAGGGAGAGACTTTTTGCGAAGTTCTCCAAGTGTGAGTTCTGGTTGCACAAGGTGCAGTTCCTCGGTCACCTCGTCAGCCAGAAGGGTATTCTAGTGGATCCGGCCAAGATCGAGGTCGTGATGCAGTGGGAGGTCCCGAGGTCTCCATCATAGATTCGGAGCTTTCTAAGTTTGGCAGGGTACTACAGGAGATTCATTTAGGATTTCTCCAAGATAGCAGTTGTAACGACCCAAATTTCACTTCCAAAAATTTTCTTTTTAAATCAATACTTTAGAAAACGATTGTAATTAAAACACTGTCTGGTCAAACCATTTCATAACATACATTGTATCTGATAACCGAAGCATGAAAACAATCAACTATCAGAGTACAAAATCCCAGAATGACTCATGGTGCGGAAAACAAAGTGCGTGTATGATGTACCGCTACTGCGCCAGCTCCTTCCCCCTTGAAGAAGAGGTACCTGAAAACAAAACTATAAACCGTAAGCACGAAGCTTAGTGAGTTCCCTCATAATACCTCATACCATACAAACATACAATGAACAGCTAGGAGATACGGGCCTCGCCCACACTCATGAAGATACGGGCCTCGCCCACACTCCGCTAGCTGGGAGATACGGGCCTCGCCCACACTCCGCTATCTGAGAGATACGGGCCACACCCACACTCTGCTATCTGAGAGATACGGGCCTCGCCCACACTCCACTATCAGAGATATACGGGCCTCAACCACACTCAACTGCTCAACCATAACATACAAGTATCACACAGACAACGAGTATAAACAATTCTATCATATTGGCATATATCATAATCAAACTCAACTATGAGATACGGGCTCTGCCCACACTCCAACACTAACATATCGTCTATACGGACCGGCCTTGGTGCCTTAGACCCGTTGCTACTGGAAGGAAACTAACCTCGAAAAGTAGCTACCGAAAGTCTGACTGTTAGACGTCTAGCTGCTGCACCGACAATCCTCCGGCTACAAATCCATAAACATATATTAGCCACTCATAAATACCCTTAGGTCAATTGACTGACCCACCCCTGGTCCAAGGTCAACTCCTTGGTCAAAGTCAACTTCCAGTTGACTGGACTCGCCGAGTCATGGCACAGACTCGCCGAGTCCTTCTCCTACTAACCCGGTCCTACTCGCCAAGTCCCTCTTCCCACTCACCGAGTCACCCTTATCTCACTACTCGGGACTATAGAACCGACTCGCGATCTGACTCGCCGAGTCCAAGAACAACTCGTCGAGTCCCCACGAGCAGATCTCCTACTCGCTTCCAAATCCTCACCAGAGCATCCCTTAAGAGGATTTAGGGTTCTGGGACTATTGCTACACGTTAAATTGCTAATTCTGCGTGCAAATACGAAGGGTTGAACCTTCAACACTTAAACCCCTCTTACTTAGTGACAACTCATATGACTCGCCGAGTTTGAAGAACCACTCGTCGAGTTCCAGGCAATCTTCATAGGACTTGCCGAGTTGTTCTTCCAACTCGCCGAGTCTAAGACCATCTTCATAAAACTCGTCGAGTTCCACTTTGGGACTCGCCGAGTCCCTTCGACCCATTTTCCATACAGACCAAATCTGAGACATGCAACACTTCTAAACCATAGATCTATGCTCCTAGGGCATGCTTATCACGTAAAGTTGCAAACTTTACGTGTATGCATGGCCCTATAAGCTCAAAAAGGCAAATCCAAGCTCTTTAAGAAGTCATATACTCAATAGGGACCCCAATAACTCCAACCATAGAGACTTTACACTTCTAAGATGTCCATAAGGTCCCAATCTGAAGTCCTTTCAGAACATAGAGCATAAATACATGGAGTTTGAGGTTTTAGGGCTTGAAAACCACTAATTTGGACAAAAAGGGGATCTAATGAACTAGTGATCAAGGTAAGAACTTTTCTACCTGAATGGAGGCTTCCCACAGTGTAGATTCCGGATCTACCTCCCTTCCTTGTACACTTCAACCTCTTCCTTCTTCTTCTAAGCTCCAAACCTTCTTCACAAAGCCAAAATCACTCTCAAGAACAATATGGGGGATAGGGTTTCTTTCTACAGCTCTCTGAAAGTGTTAGGGACAAAGGAGGCCAAGTTAGAGGGTTTAAATAGGGTGCAAACACCCGGATTAGGGTTTTTGCCCAAACAGGGTCTACTCGCCGAGTCCAAAGCTTAGACCCCGCGTCACATCCCGCTTCTACTCGACGAGTTGGTCCTTCAACTCGCCGAGTCCAAGGAAAAATGCATAATTAAGAAATATTAATTACAAGGATTACGTACCAAGAACCAGGTGCTATAGTAGTACCACTCACCCGACTAACCAAGAAGTCGGTGGTGTTTCATTGGGGGCCTGAGCAACAGGCAGCATTTAAGACCCTTAGACAGCGATTGTGCGAGGCACCGATTCTTACCCTACCAGAGGGAGTGGATGATTTTGTAGTCTGCTGTGATGCCTCGATTACAGGTATGGGGGCAGTATTGATGCAGCAGGGGCATGTGATAGCTTACGCCTCTAGACAGTTGAAGCCTCATGAGAGTAACTATCCGACGCACGATTTGGAGTTGGGGCAGTAGTGTTCGCCCTCAAGATTTGGAGACACTACCTCTATGGGGTCCATTGTACCATCTACACGGATCACAAGAGTCTGAGATACCCCATGGACTAGCCAAATCTGAACATTAGGCGGCGTCGGTGGTTAGATGTGGTGAAGGATTACAACTGTGAGATCCTCTATCACCCGGGGAAGGACAACGTAGTGGCCGACGCCCTGAGCCGCAAGGCGGCAGTGGCCCCGATCAGGGATTTTTGCTTGAGGATGACAGTGATTACTCCATTGTTGGAGCAAATTAGGGAGGCACAGGTCGAGGGCCTCAAGGAGGAGAGGCAGAAGTGTCCTTGTGATTCAAGCATGTCCTTGTGTTATGTGTTCCGGACTTCGGTCCGATGCAGTATGCAGTATATGTGTTTATACTAGTTGGTATGTGTTTATACTATGCTATGTTCAGTCAGTTCCGGACTTTGGTCCGATGCAGGGGACAAGGTCCCAGTCAGTTTCGGACTCCGGTCCGATGCAGTTAGTTCCGGACTTCGGTCCGACGCAGGGTACAAGGTCCCAGTTAGTTTCGGACTTCGGTCCGATGTAGAGGGTAATTCCCTGGTTAGTTTCCGGACTTCGGTCTGATTCAGTTTCCGGACTTCGGTCTGATGCAGTGGGCAAGGCCCAGTATGTGCTTTATATGTTATTATATAGTATGTAGTAGTTTGGGGGGAGCTCACTAAGCGTTGTGCTTAAAGTTTCAGTTTTGGTTTCAGGTACTTCCGCAAGCAAAGGGAAGAGCTCGGGATGATGGCATTGCACACACCATAGTTTTAGCTTTTGTCCTGGGAGTTTATTTTAGATACCATGTTATGGTGATACAGTTCTTTTGTCATGACACATCTATTATAACTTTTTGGGATTTATGACGTATGATTTAATGATATATTATAAATGGTTGATATCTTTAGTATTATTTAAACAAAAATTTTTGGGTCGTATTTTGGGTCGTTACAAAAAGAGACTTCTTGGATGACTGATTGCTAGATATTGAAGTAAACCTACATGCCAGTGGTAATGTGTTGTATTTGAGCTAGGATCACAACAAGGATAATCTATAGTGGAATTTAAAGGTATAATAACTTCTTTATCACCGACCATGTAAAATTGTTCCAACAAATCAACTATGTGTCGATGTTGGGATAATAATAGCCCATGTGGAGTAGAGATGACCCTAAAACCCAAAAATGATGAATGGTCCAATATCTTTGATTGAGAATTTACTTGATAATTGATGGACAAACTTATCTATAAATGTAATGCAATTACCTATGAGAACTATAAGGAAGTATTTGCAAGTGATTTTTGGAATCCAGTGAAAAAAATAGTTAATTCATTGTACCAAGCATGTAAATGTAACGTCCCGAATATCCAAGGTATTTTTTTATTTTTAAAACAATAAATCATACAAACGAGTTGTTTCAAAACCGATCAAAGTGAATATATCATTTAAACATCAGAGTAATATCATTAATTGCCAATGCAGAAAATTCTGAGGGATGTTGTGTAGTCACGCTGTGCCCTTCCATTTTGAACCGAAAGTACCTGAAACCATAAATATGAAACCGTAAGCACAAAGCTAAGTAAGTTCCCCAAAATACCACATAACAAAACATACAAGTGTCATGTGCTACCCCCATGGTCTTTCCTTGCAGTGTCGTTGGCCAAATCTCGGTCTTACATACAGGTGCCAGGGCCAGATCTTGGTCTTTCATACAACTACCAGGGTCCAGATCATGGTCTTTCGTACAATTTCCAGGGGTCAGGTCTTGTTCTTTCATGCAAGTATCACAGAGATAACTAGCTTTTCACGTAACAAGTAACGGGTCGGCATTGGTGCCTTCGACCCATCGATACACTGAGAAAACTCACCTCACAGTCTGAAAGAATAGTTGCACCAATCACTACTCTAAAATCTATCTCTATCATTCACCTATACAATTAACATGAACCCAAATCTCAAACTATAAATCAAATTACCCAAAATGTCTTTACGTTGTCACGCCCACAGATTCGGGCTAGTCAATCTAGAGAGAATAAGCATTAAAAAAATGAATTTTTGATAGAATATTATTTAGAATAAATAATCTTAACCAAAGTATAGTATATGTCACAATGATTCCGTACATATAAAGAACGCTGAAATTCGACTTATAATGAAGAAATTATGACCTGTCGAAGTTTTGCGACAAAACCAGCACGGCGTCGCGTATCGTAAAAAGTAAATTTTGACAAAATACTTTTAGCCTTATCAATCTAAACGAAAGTCGTAGTATACGTTAAATTGAGAACGTTCATAAAAAGAACATCCATATCTGACTTCGTTAGAGGAAGTTAAGATTTTTCTAAGATTTAGCATAGCAATACATAGCCCGGAAATCGAATTTTAGATCGATCGATAATTAGCCGACACAACCTAAACGAGAATTGAAGATCTTGTTAATAGGATCTCAACAATATAAAGACAGTCAAAAACAGATGTCGAATGACAAAGTTATAAATTTTTAACGGACATTAACTGTCTAAGCCTATTAAAATATAACTTTAAAAATAAAGTCAAAACTAGACGACGGAGTCTAAACGAAAGTTGTAGATCACGTCGCTACCTACGCGTGGATATAAAGAACGTCAAAAATGGAACTGTTATGCGAAAGTTACAGAATTTAGAAGATAATTAAATTTTGGGTTAAGTTCCGGAGGTGACACGTGGCACCATCTCAGCCACACCTCCCCCCCCCCCCCCCCCCCGGCGGCTTGGAACGAGATTGCGACACCTAGATAGAGCACACCTATCATAACTCAAAGTACACCCAACGTACTGCTATTTTGGCCATTACGTCCAGCATACCCTTGCGTACGCCCAACGTATGTGGGTGCTGGCAGCCTATAAATAGCACTCGTTTTTCCTCATTTCTCCACACCAATTCTCATCCATTTCTCTCCCAACACCCCAAACCCTCAAGGATTTTCCCTAACACCTCCTAGGTGTAAGAAACGAGTCTCGAAGTGCCAGAAGGCTTCAAGAAGAAGAGCTTTTGGCTCAGAAGTTCTGCCCGCACAGAGTCCGGTTCGTCGCTAAACTCCCTTTTAAGTGAGTTATGATTACCCAACTTTAAGTATAAATTATGTTTAAGTTCATTATCATTATTATGAACCTATAAACAAGATTTATCAGTGATTCCAAGTTGTTATACTAATTGATATATTTACGGGGATGATGTCTAGGCTGTAATTTAGTGAGGTGTTTAAAGTGGGATTTCCAAACAGTATACTTCGTATACCAAACGGACCCTACCTCCGATATGATGCTACCTGGTTGTTCCTTACTTGATAGATCGTGAAGTAGACTTTGAGTTAATGATGAAACCATACTAATAATAATAATAATAATAATAATAGAAGTATTATAAACGAGAAGATAAATGTATGTTAATACTTAATACTCTGTATAGAATATTACAGTAAATTAAGATAGTGTTGTCGTAACAGAGTTAGTATTTAAAGTTGATTATAAGCATTGTAGGCTCGCTTAGTGATGAAATAAGACTTAAAAGAAATGATTAGTTCAATTAAGTTTGGATATTGGGTAGTATCTTATTAAGGGGACTTGTGTGATCGGAATAGAGAGTAGAAACTCTATTCGAGGAGATTGATGATCAGTGGAGTATGTCCTACGTACAATAAGTACCAAGTCTTTTTCAAAGCTTTGTGTCTTAGTTGTTGTTTGTGTCGGTGTAACATCCATAAAAATTCATAAAATTTAAACTTTTCAAAACAACCCTTTTTCTAAAGATGTGTTTACAAAAACCATTGTTCCCAAAACATTATTTAAAAATCAGAATCGCTTTCAACATAGTTTTCAAAATGTTCACATTATCAAGGTTTTCCCAGAAATCATAAGTCCAAAATGCGAGGATGTGTACGGTCATGCCTTCACCTTGACATGATCCACCAAAGTACCTGAAACCATAAACCAAACTGTAAGCACGAAGCTTAGTGAGTTCCCCTAGAGTACCAACACCCAGCAGATAACATATACAAATAACAGCATGCATACAGATCCTTCAGCATGTTTGGACCCACTCACTGGGTCTTCAGCCTGTCTGGACCGTTCTCCGGGCCTTCAGCCTATTCGGGCCGCCCTGGGTCGGTTAGCCTTCAGCACAAAACAAGTCCGCCTCAACCCAACCACACACACAAACCATGTCGACATATACATAACAGATAAGCATACATATAATGTACCAATATAAACATTACCGAGTTTGTTGACTGGCAGCTTAAAGCAGCACGGTCTCAACCCAACCACACTATATCAACACATGCTACTAGAAAACATATAGCCAGAACAGATAACAAGCAGATATAACAAATCACTAAGCATAACATTATCCTCTCTACCGGGATACGAATCTAACAGATCACCACAATACTTAATCATATGATAGACCAGGATAACAATCCAAAGGGCCAGCATTGGTGCCTTCTACCCGCAAGTATAGTGAGGAAAACTCACCTCGAATGCAGAAGCTCCTGAAAGAAATCTGTAGTTGTTGCCCTGCCGGCTTCCCGAGCTATCAATACCAACAACACACCCAGTTAGAAAATTGGGTTCCATGCTATAATCCATAATCCTTACTAAGGGTAAAATGACCATTGTACCCCTAACCCAACATGAACCAAAACTAAGGCCCAAAACCAAAAGATCCACAAAGGCCCACTAATGGCCCAATTTTCCAAATTGGGCCCAACCCCATATGATCCTTATCCTAAGCCCATAATTTTCCTATTTACAATTCTGATTACCTCAAGTACCCCTTTAGAACAACTTGGTCAGAGACATAAATCGAAAGTCAAAGTCAATGGTCCAGGTTGACCCAACTCGCCGAGTTATCCGACAACTCGTCGAGTTTCTCCATCAACTGCCCAGATCGTGAAAAACCAAGTCAACTCGCCGAGTTAACCACAAACTCGTTGAGTTCCTCTATCAATCTGAAAATGTCAGGTAAAACCGAGCCAACTCGTCGAGTTTATCCATAAACTCCTCGAGTTCGCTAGAAACCCACATCATAATACATTAAGCACTTAATCCAATAGGACAGTATTGTGTGTGGGGGTACAGGATTGTACGGGAGTACTTTATTAGTATTTCTTCATACTTTTTTATTTTGAAGAGCTTTTGAGTCAACATTTCTTTTATGAAGTGATCGGATGAGCTTCATGTGTCAGCATTTCCTTTCACAAAGTAATTGAGGTACTTTGTAGACTGCCTAATAGATTGTGTCAGCAATAGACCACTACCAGATATGTCTGATGTTGTATTGTTGCATAGGGTGAGTCTGGAGGTAAAATATTGTAGCACCTGGTTCTTGGTACGTATTCTTGTATTTAATTCTTTTAATGATTTGCAATTTTGGCCTTGGACTCGGCGAGTCGAAGGACTGACTCGCCGAGTAGAAGCGGGATGAGACGCGGAGTTTAAGTTGTGGACTCGGCGAGTAGCCGTTGTCTGGACAAAAACCCTAATCCAGGGGTTTGCACCCTATTTAAACGACCTTATGCAGCCTCCATCACTCCTTTATGCTCCTAAACACCCCCTCACTGAAACCCTAGCCGTTTTTGAAGCAATCTAAGCCTTGTTGGTGGATTTTGGTGTTTGTGATCTTAAGAAGGAAGGAGAGAAGCTTGAGGAAGCAAGTAGAGATCAAGGGAACTTGAGTTTGTGCACCTTCTTCATCTCATTGAGGGTAAAAAGTTGTGACCTTGCTCATTCATTTGTTAGATCCCTCTTTGGGGAGGTTTAGGGCTTTTATGAGCCATTTTTGGTGGCCAACCATGTTTGCAAACATGGTTGGGGGTTTAAGCTTCTAAATCACATCATGAAAGGAGTCACTAGGCAGATTTGGGTTGCTTTTGCACCCATAAAAGGTCCCATGTGCCATATGAGCTTGTTTATGTCCTTTTGAGCTCAAAGTCCCATGCAAGCACATAAAGTTTGTAACTTTACGTGCTAGATCGATTGTAGAAGCTTGGATCTATCTTTTGATCAAAGGATGTACATCAGAAAGCAAAGATTTAGGGTATGGACGTGACCAACTCGACGAGTCTATTCTTGGACTCAGCGAGTCTAGGGGGTTTTGTCCTATTCTGTTGAGGGTCGAAAGGACCCAGTTGAGTGTGGAAAGGTTTTAAGGGGGTCTCCGAGGAGTGACCCAACGTTCTGGACTAAGCCATTGATCTGAAAGTTCATGGGACTCAGCGAGTGCATGAAGGTGCACGGCGAGTCCAAGGCAATCTTCATAGAACTCGATGAGTTGTTCATCAACTCGGCGAGTCGAGGACAGAACGTGTTCATCGGATGAAGATTAACTCGACGAGTTGTTCATACAACTCGGCGAGTCGGATGAAGGGCCATTGAGTATCAGTTAGGAAGTGAACTCGTCGAGTCAATGCCTAACTCGACGAGTAGAGACGGGAGTAAGGACAATCGACTAGATATGGACTCGGCGAGTTGGCAAGCCAACTCGGCGAGCCGGGTCAACTGGAAGTTGACTTTGACTTTGACTTGAATTTGGTTTGGAATTGGTCAGGGGTAAAATAGTCATTTTACCCTGTGAATAGTATCAATGTCTGAATAAGTGTTTTATGGAAATATAATCGGGGGATCACCAGAGCAGCTGTCAGACATTTGCGGATCAGCTTTTCAGCAGCCAGCCTTTTGAGGTGAGTTACCTTCCAGTAGGGGTGGGTCTAAGGCCACAATGCCGGCCCACCAAGTAGGAGTATTTTAGAAGATGATTGTCTTTGTGATAATTATCTTGATATGGATACGTGTTTGGTTATGAGATATATATGTATGATATGTTACGTGTATGATAGGGATAGTTTTCCCTTGACAGTGGTCCTTAGGACCGAAGGGTAGGTCAGTACTCGGATATGCCTGATTGTATGCTTATACCTTGTTGTTGTATGCTAGTAGTAGGGGGTGGAATAGACCCCAGTTACCGGTTCAAAGATACCGATGATGATTACCGGTTGAAAGATACCGATGATGATTACCGGTTGTAAGATACCGATGATGACTACCGGTTGAAAGATACCGATGATGATTACCGGTTGAAAGATATCGATGGTATTGTATGGTATGTGGTATGATGGGGGAACTCACTAAGCTTTGTGTTTACGGTTTCAGTTTTTGGTTTCAGGTACCTCTTCGTCTAAGGGGAAGGAGTCGGCGGCGTAGCATGACATCACACACACGTATGATTTTCCGCACAAAGTTTTCTGGGATTGTACTCTAATATGATATTTGTTTATGACGTGGGTTTCGAACATGATACATTGTTTTATGAAATGACGTGTTGGCACAGTATTTTCTAATGAATGCTTTTATGAAATAAATAATTAAAATGAAATTTTTGGGCTTGAATTTTGGGATGTTACAAATACCTCATGGTGTAAGACCACTGCTAGGAAAAGTTTGATGTTGTATTGCCGGATAGGGTGAGTCTGGGCATAAAATGTTGGAATAGTGTCTAAGCCCGTAACTATATTTGGTATGTACTTGACCCGGTTGTGCATGGTCCTTTTGGGTTGCCTTTTCCAAAGCAACTTGACAAGGTAATTTAAGGAGAAAGAGAGAATATTATGGTTTACTAATATATTATAAGAATAATATATTAAAGGAGAAATCATATTTATTTAATTAGTATTGGTCATAAATTAATTAGGAATTAATTTGGTGACTAAAAGAGATTAATTAAATAAAGGGGTATAAACTGTCAAATGCGTGATAGTTGAGTTTTGGGCTGGAGAACCTAATGGACTAAGGGGGAACGAAATTATGATGGGGATCCATCATATTTTCATCCAAGGGCCCTAATCTAGAAGGTTCTATGGGCTGCTTGGTGATTAAGCTGTCCTTTAGGGTTTAGGCTGAAACCCTAGCAACCAACAATATAAATAAGACCTTTAGGCTATGGAAATCGGCTACCACTTGATTCTAAGAGAACCCTAGGCCAATTTCAGCACCTCTCTCACCCTCTCTCATATTGCCTTCTTGCTTGTGGGGTTTGTGAACCATTAGAGAAGTTACATTTGTGACTCTAAGCTCAAGATCAAGAAGATTACAAGGATTCAAGCTACTTGAAAGAGGTAAACCACTAAGATTTGTTTTCTTGGAATCAAAGCATGCACAATAGAGAAACCTAGATCCAAGCATTAGGGTTTGTATGAGCACATAGGAATGTTTCTTATGCATAAAACCCATCAGTGGTATCAGAGCCTTGATTGGTTTCAATTGTATGTGATGCTTAACTGTTTTGCTTGCTGAAAATCGAGTTTTTTTTTGCCTCTGCCCGACTCAACTCGACGAGTCAGTATCTGGACTCGGCGAGTTGGCCCCTACTCGGCGAGTTTATGCGTCAGACAGAGGGTATTTCGGGATTTAGTTGCTGTGTTTGACTTGGATTTGATGCCTAAATCGTTTTTTGAAGTTAAAATCCAAATTTTATCATAATTAAATGATTATCCTTGCCAAAACAATAGATAATTTCAAATCTTTTGAATATTGGTTGTTTATATGATAAATATGGATTATTTAAAATTATTTGGTAATTATCTAATGACTAAAATAAGATTAGGTCAAATATAGATAATTATGAAATTAATTGTTTAATTTAGATTATTTGTTATTTAATCCCTTATGTTTTGAAAAGTTCAAAACTTGCCCTCAAGTTTTGAATTTTGAATTTTATGATTAAAAGTTTAATTTTGAATAATTTAAATTTCAAACCCTTAGAATTTTAACCCTATACTATTATATATTACAAGCTTAATATATATATATATATATATATATATATATATATATATATATATATATATATATATATAACTTAAACTGCTAGTCTTACCGTAAGTAGGCCTCATTCACGAAGTTAGTCTGTAAGGTGGGTATAAGGTTGCTGCCTATAAAATGGCGCTTAATGGGTGTACACTCACACCCACCGCTTGCTTGACTGGTGGAGGGTCGTTAGCCGAACGGGTAGGATAGGGCAACCCTCTCCTCATTAAAAGTATAATATAAGATACAAAGTAACTACATGTTTTTCAAATTCCCAATCTTAGTTACTTTAGGATAAAATGTGAAAATGATGCTAATCCATGGAATTACACTTCGTACCCTTGTCAAACGTTGGTGGAGCGCGTGTGGTTAACTGGCACATCAATTTGGGGATGACTTTATTAGTGAATGGTGACTCGAAAAGATCATCCCATATGTTGCTACTCCTAAAGAGCTGGCCGCCTTTGAGGCCCACGAGCGTGATGCTATGAAAGTTCACTGCATCATGTTGGCCACCATGAACCTTGAACTCCAAAAGTCCTATGAGGACATGTATCCGTATGAAATACATCAGGATTTGTTGGGCAGGTATCACCAGAGCGCAAGGCAAGAGCCCTATGAGATCATTATAACATGATCACCGCTAAGATGGGGAGTGGAGAATCCCTAACCTCTCATTTGCAGAAAATGCATAGGTATGTTGATCGTCTTCTCAAACTTAATGTTAAGTTTGATGAGGATTTGGCTATCGACATAATCCTCCACTCCTTGCCCTCCTGCTACAACCAGTTTAGGATGACCTACCACATGAACAAGGAGGAGGTCTCCTTGAGCAAGCTCCAAGGACTCTTGAGGACTGCTGAGAGCAACCTCAAAGACAAATCCGTTGCACCGTCCCCTGTTGTGGACGCTCCTGTGATGGAAATAGGTCAAGGAAAGGGTAAAAATAGGAAGGCTCCATGTAAGAGCCACCATAAGGGGAAGCCCCGTGATGGTTCATCCTCAAGTGGGACCAAAGCAGGCCCTGCTAAACCCTCATCCGATCCCAAGGAAGCAAAGTGCTTCTATTGTCACCAAAAGGGCCACTGGAAACGAAGCTGCCCTCAGTATCTGCAAGATATAAAGGATGGGAAGATTAAGCCCACCTTTGCAGGTATGTATTCTATTAAATCTAATAACTCATCATTTTCTACTTCATGGGTTCTTGATACAGGGTGTGGTTACCACATTTGTTCTGATATGCAGGGCCTAAAAAGAAGTAGGGAGGTGGAACATGGAAAGATGAACCTGATTATGGGAAACAGAAGATCGTCGCCTGTGACCAAATTCGGTGTTTATTCTTTAGTGTTGAGTAATGGGTTAGGGATAGATTTAAACAATTGTTGTTATTCACCAGATATGGCAAGAAACATTATTTCATTTTATGGGTTGTTTAGACAAGGTTTCAGATATTCTTTTGATAATAGTAATGGCTCTATTAATGTTTATTTGAATGGTGTAATATATTTCAATGCATTACCTTGTAATGGGATTTATGAATATGTGACGGTTGTTGATAATTTAGGAAATAATGTTTTGAATATTGATTCATCTACTAGTCTAGACAAAGCATGCTTGTGGCATGTCGCCTTGTCCATGTCAACAAGAAACGCATAGCCCAACTCCAAAATGATGGAGTGTTGGAGTCATTCGACATTAGGGATGATGACACGTGTGAATCTTGTTTACTTGGGAAGATGACAAAGTCACCCTTTACTGGCACTTGTGAAAGGGGTGAGGGTCTATTGGATCTCATACACACAGATGTGTGTGGGCCCTTTAGATCCACCACAAGGGATGCTTGCCACTTCTACGTGACTTTTACAGATGATTATAGCAGATATGGATATATCTACTTAATCAAGCAAAAGTCGGAAACCTTTGAAAAGTTCAAAGAGTTTAAGAATGAAGTGGAGAATCAGCTGGGCAGGAAAATCAAGATGCTTCGGTCAGACCGAGGAGGAGAGTACCTAAGTCTTGAGTTTCACTACTATCTAAAAGAATACTGAATTGTTTCACAATTGACGCCTCCGAGGACGCCACATTTGAATGGTGTGGCTGAGAGACGTAATCGGACCTTGTTGGACATGGTTCGTTCTATGATGAGTCGGACTTCGTTACCAATAGCTTTCTGGGGGTATGCCTTAGAGACTACCGCCCATATCCTTAACTTAGTTCCCACCAAGAAGGTTTCCAAGACTCCTCACGAGATGTGGACAGGAAAGGCTCCCTCGTTGGCACATATTAAGGTTTGGGGTTGCGAGGCTTTCGTAAGACGAGAGACTCACAACAAGCTCGAACCACGTAGTGAGAAGTGTTATTTCATTGGCTATCCGCAGAAGTCTTTTCGCTATCTTTTCTATAGACCGAGTGTCAATGTTGTCTTCGTTGCTAGAAGAGAAGTTTTCCGAGAAAGGGAATTGATAAGCCAAGAAGACAGTGGGAGGAAAATTGAACTTAAAGAGATTCAAGATCAAAGCGATGAAGGAACCTCTGACACTGGCACTCAACTTGAGGAGGTAACTCCTGTTGAACCTGTTGATGAGTCCTTACCTCTTCATCGTTCAGCTAGGGCTAGTGTTCCACCCCAGTTGTATGGATTTCATATTACTACTGAAGGGGATACATTTATTAGTGATAGTACACTAGTAAATCTGGATGAACCTAGCAGCTACAAGGAAGCCATGGCAGGCCCGGAGTCTGCAAAATGGAAAGAGGCAATGGACAGCGAGATTCAGTCCATGTACGACAACCAAGTTTGGAATTTGGTTGATAATGTATCGGGTCGTAAGACAGTCGGGTGCAAGTGGATCTTCAAGAAAAAGATAAACATGGATGGGAAAGTGTATACTTATAAAGCGCGATTGGTTGCAAAGGGCTTTACTCAAACTCCCGAAGCTGACTATGATGAGACCTTCTCGCCAGTTGCGAAGATAATGTCTATTAGGGTAATGCTTGCAATAGCTGCGTTTCATGATTATGAAATATGGCAGATAGACGTGAAAACCGCTTTCCTTAATGGAAAGTTGGTTGAGGATGTTTACATGAATCAACCAGAGGGTTTTGTCGATGCGAAGCATCCAAATAGAATATGCAAGCTTGAGAAATCCATTTATGGATTGAAACAAGCGTTTCGCAGATGGAATCTTTATTTTGACGAGAAGGTTAAAGAGTTTGGCTTTCTGCGAAGCGAAGATGAATCTTGTGTGTATGTCAAAGCCAGTGGGAGTATAGTGAGCTTCCTCATATTGTATGTCGGCGACATACTACTCATAGGAAATGATGTCCCAACCTTGCAGGAGGTCAAGTCCTGGCTTGGGAAATGTTTCGCTATGAAGGACCTCGGAGAGGCTGCTTATATTTTGGGAAGAAGGATAGTAAGAAACAGAGAAAAGAGACTGATAGGACTCAGTCAGGATACATACTTGGATAAGGTACTAAAGCGTTTTAGTATGGAAAATTCCAAGAAAGGGGAGTTGCCAATCCAAAGCAATACCAAGCTGAGTAAGACTCAGAGCCCAAGTACAGAGGCAGAGATAGCTGATATGAGCCAAGTACCTTATGCTTCCACAATAGGCTCTATCATGTACGATATGACTTGTACTCACCCTGATGTGGCCTTCGCTTTGAGCATGGTCAACAGATATCAAGGGAACCCTGGTAGAGCCCAATGGATTACAGTTAAGAATATTCTTAAGTACCTGCGAAGGACCAAGGAATGGTTTCTAGTCCTCGGTGGGAGTGATGACTTAAGGGTACGAGGGTACAGTGACGCTAGTTTTCAGACGGATCGGGATAATTTCCGATCGCAGTCGGGCTGGGTCTTTACCCTAAATGGAGGAGCAGTGACTTGGAAAAGTTCCAAGCAGGAGGCCGTAGTTGATTCAACGTGCGAATTAGAGTACATTGCGGCGAGCGAAGCGTCAAAGGAGGCTATTGTTGGATTAGTGTCTAATTCCATAACTATTTTGGTATGTACTTGTCCCGATGGTGCATGGTCCTTTTGGGTTGCCTTCACCAAAGCAACTTGATTGGAGAAATAAATAAAGAGAGAGGTTATTATGATTTATTAATATGTTATAAGAATAATATATTAAAGGAGAAATCATATTTGTTTAATTAATATTGGTCAATAATTAATTAAGAATTAATTTTGTGATCAAATGTAATTAATTAAACTAGAGGGGCTGAATTGTAATTATGTGATAGTTGCAAAATAGGGCAATGGTTATCCTTGTTAAAGGATGGATGAATTCAAGGATAAGGATATCCTTAAAATCGTCCAAGGTCCAAGAGATAGGGGTTTTCAAGGCTTATCTTATGGTTGCTTGATGGGCAAGTAACTAGATAAGGATAAGGACTGAAACCCTAATCCCAACCCTATATAAAGACCCCTAAGGCCTTAGGATTTCGTACACTTGATCCTTAGAGCATCTAAGGACGAATTTCTACCTCTCTCCTCTCTCTTTATACCTTCTCCACTTGCTTATGGTGTTTGTAAGCCATTAGAGGAGTGACACTTGTGACTCTAAGCCTTCCAAAGTCAATTCAAGGAGGAATTGGGATTGTTATTGCTACATAACAATCAAGGTAATATCATAAACCTAATTATATGTTAATATTGATTTCCATATGCTAGAATTAGGGTTTATAGTCTTGGATTGAAAGCATGTACAATAGAGAAACCTAAATCCAAGCATTAGGGTTTGTATGAGCACATAGGATGTTCTTAGGACCAAAACCCATCAGCAATATGGTTGAAGAACTTCATTGGAGACCTTGGAGTTGTGCCATTCATAAAGGAGTCGATGGAAATTTTCTGTGATAATGAAGGAGCGGTTGCCTTTACCAAGGAACCGAGAGATCATGGTAGATCTCGACATATCGACATAAAATACCATTTTATCAGACATCGGGTAGAAGAGGGACTCCTCGTTGTGAAGAGGGTATCATCAGAAGAAAGCCCAGCAGATCCCCTTACGAAGGGACTGAGTAGGGTCAAACACTTGCAGCACGCTAGGAGCATTGGGCTGAAGGATGATATAAGTTTGGATTAGATATGAAACGTGTAATAGATAGTTTGTACTTGACATTTGATGGATAAATAAAATTGTGTTATATATGAGTAAAGCTACTATCTTGTGTTGGTTATTTATCTCTTGTTTCAATTTTGCATGTTTTGACTTCCTGAATGATAGGATTATTCAAACAGTCCACAGTCGGTCATATTTTGGAAGTAGATATGAATGAAGACTGTCATGAATTGTTTGTAGATTGTCTAAAAGGTTTTGGGCATAACAAAGGTTTGCTGCAAAGTTCATGAGTGCTTATGAATATGATTTGAGCATTGGAATAAACCCGCGTTTGCTGGTATCACTTCGTGGTGTTTTGCCTTAAGTGATCGCAAAGCGATAATATCATATAGTCTTAAAACTTAGAGATATGGTTGTTGTTTGCTGGTTGGTTATGCATTGATGATGTGTAAACGCATCAGTAACTTGATGTTATAAAATGCATTATTGTGTATGATTCAATTAGTGAATAATAGATGCATATGAGTCGAAGTTGACCTGTTCCTTTTATTCTATGAGAATAAAAGTGATATGTAACATCCCCCTCTGGCACGTATCACAATATTGTCCACTTTGGGCCACTCGGCACGAGGACTTCCCAGGGGGTCACCCATCCTGGTACTACTCCCGCCCGAGCACGCTTAAATGCAGATTTCTTATGGGATCTGCTGCCCTCACGGCTTTAAAACGCGTTGTGATAAGGAAGGTATCCACACCCCTTATAAGGAATGCTTAGTTCTCCTTCCCAGCCGATATGGGATCAGATCTAACCCACTTTCACCCCCTCATTATAGGGTTCGACGTCCCCGTCGAACACATCGACCCGTGCCCTGACTCTGATACCATTTGTAACATCCCCATCTGGCACGTATCACAATATTGTCCGCTTTGGGCCACTCGACACGAGGACTTGCCAGGGGGTCACCCATCCTGGTACTACTCCCGCCCGAGCACGCTTAACTGTGGAGTTCTTATGGGATCTGTTGCCCTCACGACTTTAAAATGCGTTGTGATAGGGAAGGTATCCACACCCCATATAAGGAATGCTTAGTTCGCCATCCTGGTACTACTCCCGCCCGAGCACGCTTAAATGCAGAGTTCTTATGGGATCTGCTGCCCTCACGGCTTTAAAACGCGTTGTGATAGGGAAGGTATCCACACCCCTTATAAGGAATGCTTAGTTCTCCTTCCCAGCCGATGTGGGATCAGATCTAACCCACTTTCACCCCCTCATTATAGGGTTCGACGTCCCCGTCGAACACATCGACCCATGCCCTGACTCTGATACCATTTGTAACATCCCCATCTGGCACGCATCACAATATTGTCCGCTTTGGGCCACTCGGCACGAGGACTTGCCAGGGGGTCACCCATCTTGGTACTACTCCCGCCCGAGCACGCTTAACTGCAGAGTTCTTATGGGATCTGTTGCCCTCACGGCTTTAAAACGCGTTGTGATAGGGAAGGTATCCACACCCCATATAAGGAATGCTTAGTTCGCCATCCCAGCCGATGTGGGATCAGATCTAACCCACTTTCACCCCCCCCCCCCCATTATAGGGTTCAACGTCCCCGTCGAACACGTCGACCCATGCCCTGGCTCTGATACCATTTGTAACATCCCCCTCTGGAACGTATCACAATATTGTCCGCTTTAGGCCACTCGGCACGAGGACTTCCCAGGGGGCCACCCATCCTGGTACTACTCCCGCACAATATTCTCCATCCCAGCCGATGTGGGATCAGATCTAACCCACTTTCACCCCCCCATTATAGGGTTCGACATCGAACACATCGACCCGTGCCCTGGCTCTGATACTATTTGTAACATCCCCCTCTGGCACGTATCACAATATTGTCCGCTTTAGGCCACTCGGCACGAGGACTTCCCAGGGGGTCACCCATCCTGGTACTACTCCCGCCTGAGCACAGTTAACTGCAGAGTTCTTATGGGATCTGCTGCCCTCACGGCTTTAAAACGTGTTGTGATAGGGAAGGTATCCACACCCCTTATACGGAATGCTTAGTTCTCCTTCCCAACCGATGTGGGATCAGATCTAACCCACTTTATTTGTAACATCCCCATCTGGCACGTATCACAATATTGTCCGCTTTGGGTCACTCGGCACGAGGACTTCCCAGGGGGTCACCCATCTTAGTACTACTCCTGCCCGAGCACGCTTAACTGTAAAGTTCTTATGGGATCTGCTGCCCTCACGACTTTAAAACGCGTTGAGATAGGGAAGGTATCCACACCCCTTATAAGGAATGCTTAGTTCTCCTTCCCAACCGATGTGGGATCAGATCTAACCCACTTTCACCCCCCATTATAGGGTTCAACGTCCCCGTCGAACACATTGTCCCGTGCCCCTGGCTTTGGCCCCCATTATAGGGTTCGAAGTCCTCGTGCCGAGTGGCCCAAAGCGGACAATATTGTGATACGTGCCAGAGGGGGATGTTACAAATAAAGTGGGTTAGATCTGATCCCACATCAACTTGGAAGGAGAACGAAACATTTCCTTATAAAGGGGTGTGAATACCTTCCTTGTCACAACGCGTTTTAAAGCCGTGACGGCAGCAGATCCCATAAGAACTCTGTAGTTAAGCGTGCTCGGGCGGGAGTAGTACTAGGATGGTTGACCCCCTGGGAAGTCCTCGTGCCGAGTGGCCCAAAGCGGACAATATTATGATATGTGCCAAAGAGGGATGTTACAAATGGTATCAGAGCCAGGGCATTGGTCGATGTGTTCAACGGGGACGTCGAACCCTATAATGGGGGGTGAAAGTGGGTTAGATCTGATCCCACATCGGCTGGGAAGGAGAACTAAGCATTCCTTATAAGGGGTGTGGATACCTTCCTTATCTCAATGCGTTTTAAAGTCGTGAGGGCAGCAGATCCTATAAGAACTCTGCAGTTAAGCGTGCTCGGGCGGGAGTAGTACCAGGATGGGTGACCCCCTGGGAAGTCCTCGTGCCAAGTGGCCCAAAGCGGACAATATTGTGATACGTGCCAGAGGGGGATGTTACATGATATCTTGGCCACTTGATGATTTGGTTTGACTTATGTGTTGGGCCCGGTCAGAATGAAGTTGATGTGTTCAACTGAACAAATGCTGGACAATAAGCATTGTGAGCATGATATCTACAACGGAGGATTATACGATCCCTTATCCGAAGGAGAAGTTGACAAGAGTTGACAGCAAAGTATAAGAGCTATGATTGCTAATTAGATTCTGAAGTCATATGTGAGATATAGTTACTAGACTTATCCAAGTGGGAGACTGTTGGAATAGTGTCTAAGCCCGTAACTATATTTGGTATGTACATGACCCGGTTGTGCATGGTCCTTTTGGGTTGCCTTCTTGAAAGCAACTTGACAAGGTAATTTAAGGAGAAAAAGAGAATATTATGGTTTATTAATATATTATAAGAATAATATATTAAAGGAGAAATAATATTTATTTAGTTATTATTGGTCATAAATTAATTAGGAATTAATTTGGTGACTAAAATAGATTAATTAAATAAAGGGGTATAAACTGTCAAATGCGTGATAGTTGAGTTTTGGGCTGGAGAACCTAATGGACTAAGGGGGAACGAAATTATGATGGGGATCCATCATATTTTCGTCCAAGGGCCCTAATCTAGAAGGTTCTATGGGCTGCTTGGTAATTAAGTTGTCCATTAGGGTTTAGGCTGAAACCCTAGCAGCCAACATTATAAATAAGACCTCTAGGCTATGGAAATCGGCTACCACTTGATTCTAAGAGAACCCTAGGCCGATTTCAGCACCTCTCTCACCCTCTCTAATATTAGGGTTTGTATGAGCACATTGTGGGGTTTGTGAACCATTAGAGGAGTTACATTTGTGACTCTAAGCTCAAGATCAAGAAGATTACATGGATTCAAGCTACTTGAAAGAGGTAAACCGCTTAGATTTGTTTTCTTTATGATAATTTCGAATTATATATGATAGATCTAGGTTTGTAAGTCTTGGAATCAAATCATGTACAATAGAGAAACCTAGATCCAAACATTAGGGTTTGTATGAGCACATAGGAATGTTTCTTATGCATAAAACCCATCATAAAATACCTCACGGTATTAGACCACTGCTAGGCATAGTTATCTGGATAACCATCCCTGACTTAATTGTCATGTTGTTTTTAAGAACGGAGGTTCGTGGTCAAACTTATTCCATTCCCCTCATTTGATGTATTTATTGATCCTCATTTGCTGCCAGGGAATTTCTAAAGCAACGTCGTTAATTTATCATTCTTATTGATCCTTTGGGCTAGATCTTGTAAGATCTTTGTATAGGATCTATACGTAGGAATCGACGAGATGGGATAAATTGTTGTAGAGATATGATATACCTGCGTTAATGATAATGGTTGGATTTGCAGGTTTGAGATATACATTATTATCACATTGTGGGATTGAAATTCCTATGTACTCACCAGGTTTCCCAACCTAACCCACTCAGTTTATTGTATCACATGTAGCTATACGAAAGTTACATTTTGCTGAGAGATTCAAGGAGTATTAAGCCACTAGTTTAATTATTGTAAGGCTTGTAACATTTAGTTATGCTTATGTTTCTGTATTGGCGATGACATCCCAATGTTTTAATAAAAATAAAATACATTTATTCGGAAATATTTTGATAAAATCATTATCATGTTTTATGGGAAGAAATTCCGTAATACTTTTTTTCAAAAAGGATACTCTGATTTTTAAATAAGCATAAACAAATCGGTCTTTTTTAGCCGTGAAAATGAGGATGTCACATAAGTCAAACTTGGTCAACCATGGTCAAAGTCAAAGTCAACGGTCAAGGTCCAAAAGCCAATATTTCTTCCCAGCGGAGTACGCCCTGAGTACCAATAGAGTATTCCCAATGTACTTTGATGTTGATCAACAGCGGGGAGCTGACTACGTACGCACAACGTACGACCAGGTACGCCCAACGTACGTTGCCCAGTCCCAAAACTCCGTTAAGAGCTTATTTTATTAAGCCCTTACGTCTAAAACTCATATTCAAGCCCATAATGATTTCCTAGGTCATAAAGTTTCCAAGCTTATGACTTTGCATGGCTATAAAGTGGTTAATGTCAAAAACTCTAAGTTCTTAACCCGATAAGACATCACAACTCTTGTATGGAAGGGATAAAAGGACCAAGATCACATTTTTATGGTTCATAATAGCTATATATTGGATAAGTTTTCCAACTTTATCCATCAGAATGGTCCCAACAAACAAGATCTAGTCTTTAAGTCTTAGAGGGAACCAAAAATGCATATTTTTCAACTTAATCCATTAAATACAAGTCTGCAACCTCCAGATTGAATCAAAATGATGTTTCGATGGATAAAGTTGAGAGTGAGCTTACCACCAAAAGAGAGAAACCTGGCCTTCCATCCGTCAATCTTTTTTCTGATATTCATTTCTAAATCATTCAAATACCCGATATATGGATAGATATATGATCCAGCATGCCCATTTGTAAAATAAAAAAACCCTCCTATCCTGAAGAAGAAGAAGAAGGAGTAGGAGGAGTCAGTTTTCTTTGAAGATCGAGGAATCAACTTTATCTGTAACAAGGTCATAAACTTTCAAGATCTAAAGTTTATGTACTTAAAGTGACCAAAAAGTTATAACATCAAAAGCTGGCTAGATCTAACAATTTCATCATCAAGATTTAAACTTTATATCTCTAAAAGAAAGATCAAGGCGAACAAAGTTTGGATCTACAAGCTCCAATGCAATCAACACTTATTAAATGAGTTCCTTCTTCTCCAAGTCGTTATACTGATTGATCTACTTACAGGGATAATGTCTAGGCTAGATTTAGTGAGGTGTTTAAGGTGATTCCAAACAGTATACTTTGTATACCAAACGGACCATACCTCCGATATGATCCTACCTGGTTGTCCCTTATCAGCTATAGATCAGTAGACTTTGAATTAATGATGAATCTAGACTAATAATTAGTCGCAATAAATATTAGACTAAAACTTAGTGATAATGATATTAGGTTACGTCAAAGGAAAAGACAATTGCTAGAAGCGAAGCGTTGTCCGAATTTCGAATCGTCACTTTAACAAGTGACTGTATAGTTACTTTCATCTTACACATAGATATAAAGTATTTAATATTAATACATGTCACATGTGCTTATTATCCGTGTTCTTGATATTTATGCTAGATGAACGATTTATACATGTTTTACTTGATTTAAACTAGTATGTATTTTTGGGTAAAGATGGGTAGATGAAAGATGATGTAGAAGATGAGAGATGAAAGATGATATAGATGATGACAGATGAAAGATGAAATAGATGATGAGAGACCTTGACTTTACAAATGATGTCATCTAACAGAGTATAGATGACAACCACAGACTATTCTAGACCGTCTAGTGGAACACCAACAGGCTCGCAACCTGTAGGTGTTTTTGAGCTATGTGTTCACCATATAATAAAACTCTGGCAACTATGGACTTAGTGTCTTATAAATGAACATTGGCAGCTATGTACTTATTGCCTAATACATAACATTGGCTGATGTGCCTAATATATAACATTGACAGTTATGCCTAATAGATAACATCGGCAACTATGGACTTAATATCTGTTAGATAAACCCTAGCAGCGATGGACTCCATGCCTCTTCCTTAGGGCAAGTCCTTAGGAATGAATATTGAAGAATACATACTGACTATTATTATGGAGGAACTGAACTAGTACTGTTAGCATAGATTATCCTTAGTGTAAATCCTTAAGAATAAAGAAGATAATGGGTATGAGAAATTGGGTTGATTGTTTGATGATTAAACATATTAATTATATTATTATGGGTTGAAAACCTTATGTACTCACCAGGTTTCCTAACCCGATCCACTCAGTTTATTGTATCATAGGTAGCGATATTAAAGATACATTCTGCTGAAAGATTCAATGAGTATTAGACCATTAGTTCAATTATTGTTTATATATTGACGATTCAGTGTCTTAATATAAATAAAAATATATTTATTCGAAAATGCCTTGATAATATAATTATTATATTTTATAGGAACAAATTCCGCAATATTTTTATTCAAAATGATACTTTGATTTTTAACTAAACATAAACAAATAAGTATTTTCGGGCTATGAAATAAGTATAATGACTTCATGATTGCCACATCATTATATAGAGCATTAAGCTTGCGAAAGTTTATTGTCCCAGTCGATGTGGGATTCGTCCAAGCTTAAAGTTGAAAGGTTAAGAGCACAACCCTTTTGTAGAAGATAAAAATGATATAAGTTTTATCAAATCAACGATGTGGGACAGTAAGAAATGCTTATAAAATAATATTACTATTTGTTAAAGACAAGTTTCGAAATTTGAATTATGGAATATAAAATAATATTACTATTTGTTAAAGACAAGTTTCGAAATTTGAATTATGGAAATAATTTTTAAACAACATATAAATTTATTTATAATACCTTTATATAAGAATCAACAATATATTGAAGTCGGTATATAACCGGATGGTTTGAACGACTTTTAGGGTTGGTTCGACCGGTCGACCAGTTGAACCATTAAACCGGTAAAAGACCGGTTCAATATCGGTCCGATTTTCAAAATATTGGAATATAGGTTTCTCAAACCCATTCGGTTATTTTCTTGTCGGTTAAAAAACCTGTTTATTTGGCTATTTGGATTTTGATAAAAGATTGTGGTGTGGACCTCTAAATTTTTAGTCCATTTTAATCAATTGAACATAAACGGCCCAAGTTGCATTACGGGTCAACTACTTTCTCAAATGGGCTTAGTAGGGTTTTCAAAAGAGGCGCCATATAAAAACATTGTTTCGTGGTTTCTCCTCAATTGCTGAAGATCGAGATCAGGCGGCGGAACCCTTCTCGACTTGCAACACCCGAACGCGGTTGGCATTATGGTTTGTTCTCGAGCTTATCGTTCTTTTCTATCACCTCCCTTGTCGATACATAGCTCTCAATTTTCAGTAGATTGATGATTTCAATGAAAATATTTGCAGACTTTTAAGAGAAGAAACGGCGGACGTAACAAGCATGGTCGTGGCCATGTTAAGTTTATTCGCTGCTCCAATTGCGGTAAATGCTGTCCGAAGGTATCGTCCTCTTTTTCTATCATTTTTGTTTGTAGTTATTGAAATCGAGTTTCAATCGTATGATAATATGTATACTGATTATCATATTCTGAATCAATTAATAATCTTTTACGACTTCCAATCCTTAATATCAGGATAAGGCTATCAAGAGATTTCTTGTGAGGAACATAGTTGAACAAGCTGCAGTTAGAGATGTTCAAGAAGCTTGTGCTTTTGAACGTAAGTGTTGTAGTCATTCAGTATCATTGCTTTATGTGTTTATCGTTATGTTAACTTAATTACTCTTTTTTTTTTTTAGAATACACTCTTCCAAAACTGTACGTTAAGATGCAGTACTGTGTTTCTTGTGCAATTCACTCGAAGGTTGTTAGAGTTCGCTCAAGGGTTGACAGGAGGAACCGTGAACCTCCGAAGAGATTCTCTCGTCCAAGAGTATTCATTTCACTTATTTCTTTTCTTCTTTTCTCATTAAGTGCTGTATGGATTAATTCCAAAATGAATATATTCATAAAGGGATGAACGAATGTGTTGCAGGATGATCTTCCCAAACCTGGTCAAGCACCCCGCCCAGGTGGTGCTGCTGGCCCTGCTCCTGTGCGTACTTGAAGATGAAGATGAAGATGAAGATGCTGATGATTCTCTATGAATGATTATTAGCCTTGAAGTTAATTTTGGGTATGTTTTTGTTATGGCGTCTTCATTTAGCTTTCTTTAGCCTAGCATTGGTCTGGTGCATGTTATCAATGTTGTTCCATGACACAAGTATTTTTGAAATCTTTAATTTTATAAGATAATTTTGTTTGTTAGTATAGGCAAGATCATTGGAGTACAAGATTTGTATGTTTGAACTTTGATTTCACAATTTCAAATCAAGCTTTTGCTTAAACAACTATAAATGTATTTGGGTGAGTTCCGAATCAAGTATTCATAGCCACTCATTTAGGCACAAATCCAGAAAAATATAAAACAAAATAAATGCAAATAAGTAATTCAATTTAAAATGAAAACGCATTTGAAGTGCACCTTTAATGCCTTCCATGTTGAATTACTTACGTAGTATGTTGAATCTTATATTTATTTTATAACATATAATTGTTTTCAAGTTCAAATTGGGAAAAGATCTATAGGAAAAAAATTATTGTATCTTATATTTATTCTGTTACATATATTTTTTGTTTTTGAGTTCAAATCGGGAAAAGATCTGTAGGAATAAAAATTCATGAAACAATTGTATGTTCTTACAATGTTGAATTATATTGGAAATTGAACCGTCTAAAAGCTGATTGTTAAACTAAGAAAAGTGAAATATCTTCATGCTTATGTTCTTATTTATCTTCTCATCTATTTAATAAGTGTTTGGATGAATTATTAATTTTATCAAATTATTATCATTGTAATCATTTCACAGGAAGGAAGAAAAATACTAATTTCAATAATGTGTGTTTTACTACTACACAAACGCAATGACAGTGTTTAATGCTATTGGAAATTGGACTGTCAATAAGCTGATTATTAAACTAATTTCAGTAATGTGTGTTTAATTACGAGTTAACATAAAAAGCAGTACGAATTGTTCAAATTCTATATTACTAAACTTAATAATTAAATTCTAATACTAAATTAATAACCTAAAGGACTTAATACCAACACATCAACTTAATAGCTATTTAAACTAATAACGTAAAGCTTTTAACAATTATTTGTAATATGACCTGCTGTTATCTTAAGTCGTAAGATTACAATTAAATATAACACTATTTTATGTATTATATATACCGAGTTCAGTTTTGCCTTCAGGGTTTAGGGGTATTTTCATCCCCGTCCTCGTCCCTGTTGCATTAAAAAGGGTTCGCCGGTCAAATCGTATTCGGACATCGGTTCTGTGTCAAATACGTGGCTTTTTACCATTAAGTCTTAATACTTAGGATAAACATATCTGGAAAAAAAATCGAGGTGGATATGAAGAATGGATGTCTTGAAGGTGTATGTTATAACTTTTTTTTTCTTAAAAAACCCGGTTTTCCAAGTTTGGTGTATGTTATAACTTTTTTTTTTCTAAAAAAAACCAGTTTTCCATGTTTGACCACATTGGTTCTGGTCCAATTTAAAATTGAATTTATTCTTGAGTCAGTTCAGTTACACGCGGTTTTCACCCATTAAAAAATCGGGTATCCTGATTGGTTCCTAGTTTAACCAGTTGAGCCTGTCCGATTTTCAAAATAAGGTATTGGTCCATTAGGGTGAACGGAGTGAGGCTCGCCATCGGGACACCAAGGCTCACTACGAGGAAGAGAATAGCACCCCTAGCTCTCGCTAGGGGGCTCGCTAAGGGTTAATCGTCAACTGCATGACGAGTAGTAGTAAGAGAAAGCAATGGAAGAATTTCATTGGTGCAAAGGAATTGGAACGGATTGCAAATAGTTTCACTCCTTTAATTTCCAACCACTTCTTTAGTTTCTAAATGCCTAATTCAATTCTACATTTACTTTCCACAGTAAATAAAGTTAATAAAAAAACGTATTTATATAATAAAATTCAAAATTTATAATACCATTTCACTATTTTCACAAAAAAAACATTTTTTAATAAATAAAAATTAAAAATTTCAACTACTATAAATCAAACCACATTCTTAACATTTCACATATACACATACACACAAAATATCATTATCTTCCTCACATACTCTCTCAATTCACCAACACAAAAATATATTTATCTCAACAAAAAAAACCCAAAGACCCAACAAAAAGAAATCTTAAAACCTTCCATCACTAAATCTTCCACCTCGAAACACTCAATCACCAAATCTTTAATTCCCAAACCTTCCATCACCACCATATTATCGACTATCATTTGATCAACCAATTCACTCTCCCGCTAGCTTCTACTATCCTACAATGGGTCCACAAATGTTTCCATTTAATCTGTACTCTTCTAAACCAAAGAGATTTTACCACAAACAATCTCAACCACAAGCAAAAAAGAAAAAAAAGGAAAAGGGAGGGCTCCATGTCAAGGATTGACGGATGATGAAGAGAGGGCACTAGTTCAATCATGGCTAGATGTGTCGGAGGACACGATCTACAACAACGACCAAGACTAAAAAACTTTTAAAGAAAAAGTTTGACGTAACTTTTGTCAACACATGAAAAAGAAGACCCGCAACCCTGAATCACTCTACTCTAAGTGGAGGACCGCCAATCGAGCCACACGGAGTTCAAGGATATCTATATGAACGCCATGAAAAACACCCAAAACGGTGCAACTGAGTTGGATATCATGGCTAAAGTTCAAAACATTTACAAGGCAAAAGTCGGAAAAGCTTTTGCCAATGAGTCGTTTTGGGAAGTCGTGAAGGGCAGTCGAAAATGGCTAGGGTTGAAAACTCCTGACGATTACGCGAGGATGTCCAAACGAAGCAAAACTTTCGATACCACCAACAATCAATCTTCCGATGCGCGTATCGGAGGGATTTCCATCAATGAAGATCCTTACAAAGTTCCAAATCGTACTATGGAACGAGACAAATCAAAAAGAAAGTTGAAAAGAGCACAAAGTACATCGACTGAAGCATAGGAGATAAGGAACTCAAAGGGTTGGACGATAAGCCTGAGTGTTTTTTCGAAGTGGAAAAGTTAAAAGAAATGATCAATGCTAAAAAAGAAAAGAACAGTGCGTTACAAGTTTACTTAACACCCTCAGGAGATCACTTGTTTGAGGAGAAATGTCAGACTGTTAACAACGCAAAGTGGGATCTTGCTAAAGAATGGTGGTCAAGAATGGATACAATGAATGAGGATAATTCACAGGGCAGTAATCCATACTGATCTTCACCGACATTTGACCGATCCTCTTTGAACGATGGACAATCTTGATCTAAATATGCCACTGGAAGACGAATCGGAAGGCCAATATTCGGAGGAAGTGTATTTTTTTTTATCAAGTGAGTTTTAGTAATGAAGTGTGTTTTTTATGTATTAAATCGTGTTTTAGGTTTTAATTAGTATTAAATCGTGATTTAAGTTATTGTAATCATTTTTATTTAATATAAAGCGTTTGTCGTTAAAAAATATTATGTCATATTAATTAAATCAAAAAATTATTTGTGTAATATTAAAAAAAATATTTTATATAATATTAAATAAAAAATGTTTGTTTATTAAAATAAAGTAATTTTAAAACAAATTACAAAATGAAAATAAATAGGATATATTTTTATATAATATTAAATAAAAATGTTTGTTTATTAAAATAAAGTAATTAAATTAAATTAGAAAACGAAAATAAACAATTGTTTGCTAAGACTGTTACCACTCCCTACTAAATGTTAAGACTAAGTGTTTAAGTGAGAAAAATAAAGTGACACTAAAAAAGCTGACGTAGCAAAATGCTAGGAGTGTTATCACTCCCTTAGCCTTACGAGGTCGGAGGATTTAAGATCATTTGTGCCACCACATGTAACATAACTTACACTCATTCCAATTTGATTTGTCAAATTTTGTTTTATTTCTACGATTGACTTAAATGGCACTTAAAGTGGATGATGAGATGCCTTATTTGTTATGGTTTGACAATGGGCATGTTGACTCTTCTAGGAGCAGAAACCAATGGTAGTAGATTTGGGGCTTCCACTTGGAATACAAACTATATTATATTTTGTGTTAATCTAAAGTTATTACTGGACATTTATGACAAAAAATGACATTTTGGATTTTGAATTGTTGAATACAATTTTTTTTTATTGCAAACAGTTTTTTATATAAAAAATATTCTAGACAACTAATCTTGAACACTTGCTCACAAGAATAATAGTGAGACAATATCGTTCAAGGGACTCAAGCTTTCAAACTTATGTATACAAACAAAAAAATCACACTGTCGCAAATGCGACTATAGTATTAAAGTTAAGAGTTTAGTTTCTTCGAGTGATTAACACTTATATAGGTGTTTACTTTGATCACCCATATCGGTCGGATAAAAAAAAACAAGATTGTGGGTATATTGAGTGATGTGATGAAAAATACGTAACATTTGATACATCAAAAAGTTTTATTAAGAACGTTCTAAGTTGTCTAAGATGATTGAGTGGTTGATGAAGATGAAAGTGAACCTAAGATGCAAAAACCAATAGAAACAAAGTAATAGTGAATAGAACAAGTTTTAGTGTGAAAAAACAATAGAAACAAAGTAGTACCGTGAACCAGAAATATATATATATATATATATATATATATATATATATATATATATATATATATATATATATATATATATATATATATATATATATAAAAGAATGGTTAACTCCTACATTATACTATACCATCCATACATGAACTATTGCAATATTTTAAATACAAAAATACATGTATAGTATGCAACTTATTATCCAAATACTTATATTTGTGTGTATAACTAGTATAATACATCAATACACACACAATGCACAAATAATTGGGGTAATATATTGTTTCTAAAGCCGAACAAATACATAAATAATTAAACCAATACATCACACAAATAGATGAATGATAAAATCAATTCATTGCTTGGAAATTTAATATCAAATACACCTCTTAACTTGAGGATCAAAACAAAACGAAACTTATACACTTTACCGATTAATGGTACAACTTTCGAGTGTGCATCTACACAAAATAATATTACTTGCAAGACTCCTTACTTGGCTGTCAAATTAAAGACTGATTACACTCTCTTTCTTTCAATCAGCACAACACCAAAATCAAATCAACCCAAATCAAATTAGTTTTTATAAAAAAAAAAAAGATATCTTCTTCTACCAATTCTTTCCTGTTTCTGGATCTTCAGCCAAAGAAGAAGACTGTTGCCCTTCTCTATCTTTGTAACGATCGCAGCCTCGTTTCTTCTTCTTCCTTTTGATTTCAAGCAGCAAAACAACCTCATCACCATCATTCTTCTTCATTCCTTCCTGTCAAAAATCAAACCCGAACACCCACTTAAGCCCTATCGAATTCTGCCAAAAAAAAAAGAAGAAGAAAAAGAAGAACAGGGGAGCTGCCGGAACAGCCCCCATCCACATACCTGCTATCGGTCGGAGCAATATACCACATCGCACTTTCTCTTTTACCCCGTCGAAAAACTGCCGCCGAACACCCTTCCGGGGTTGCTGTCGCTCCAATCGAACCAACCCTTGCCCCTCGTACCTCTTCCTCCTATTTCCTTCGCAACCCGCTATCGAGACTGAAGCAAGCAACCGAGAAGCTGCTGGAGCAGCTCCTCGCTGCACCCACCGAGATCACAGCAGCTTCGATGCTTCTCACCTTCGGTCTCGTTGAACCTCGGAAAAGGCGATCCTTCTCGCGATCGAACACTGAAACCTCGTGCCACCTGCAAAGCCTTCGTGCTTCCCTCTCGTCGTCTTCGTTCGCGCTCCCTTCTGGCCCGCCAATTGTTCCTTCGCATCTGCCATTCATCCATGTTCGACTGCTTTCGTTCGTATCTTCCCATTTCCTTTGCCCGACCAAACAAGGAAACGGGGTCTTAAAAGCCCTAATTTCATTTAGCTTGTGAAATGACCAAACTAACCTCCTTATGAACTCATGTATTAAAACCAAGTTTCTAATTTATTATTATTATTATTATTATTATTATTATTATTATTATTATTATTATTATTATTATTTTATGGTTTTCACCGGCTTTAGTATTTTGGTTATTTTGATATTTTTTGAAACTAATCATTAATCATGTTAATTCATTGCTCTAATTAGTTGAATGTCTTTATAATAGGTTTGAAAGGTACTTATGTATTATTTTTATACGGTGAATGAAAATGAAAGAAACTACATATTAGTGTTCAAAATATATTATACAAAATATTTTAACATAAAATGCATAAAACATGTTACATAGTTCAATGACCGACATCTAAAATTTCTAGCATACCAACCTCAAAGTGAGCATCAAACATCTCGATGTAACTTTAAATTAAGTTAATGATATCCTTGATTAATAAAGTTCACTCTCATAATTGTGGAGTTGGCACACATACGTCTTCGATGCTTTCCATTGACTTTAATAACTAACTAACTAACTAACTAACTATATATATATATATATATATATATATATATATATATATATATATATATATACACACACACACATACACTCACATTATAACCTAGAAATAAAGTCGAACACAATGTTGTCAACAAAACTACGTTTCTAACTCTCCAAGCTTCAATCCTTACAGCTTCTCCTTTCATTCTCTCTCATTTCCGAAGGCCGTTTCCTTTCCCGAGCCTAACAATGACGAGCCTCTGACCGTTTAGATTCTATAGATCACGCTACTAGGGTGAGTTTCACGTCCCCACTTTTTAATATTTTCGGGGGAAAACACATGCTAAATATTGAATAAAAGTTAATATTATGTTTATGTGATAGTATGTTCGTATCAACATATATAGTTATATCAACCGGAATATAGTTTTGTCTCATATACACCTAAAGTATATATGATATTTTGAAATCATACAACGATGTTAAACTTGTTATTATGTTAGTATTATAGAAGTGTACTTATATATACCCAGATTTATACTCGGGAATTCTATATATTATGTGTGATGTAGCTTATGAGTTATACTCTGGGGTACTATATATACAATGTTGTGTTATAGACCCAAAGTTATACTCGGAAGTTATATATATTACTTGTTAAAGTATGTTATATGTATTATTGCTGGTTTTATGTCAAGATAAAATCTGGTTTTACTTCAAGTTATAGTTGCTATACTGCCTAAATGTTATGAAATTAGGAGTAATGTTTAAAAGCATAGTCTAGTAACTTAGGGTTTTAGACATGAAAATGTTTTTGTTGTTAGAACTATATAACGCCAACAAAGTCTACATGAGCTACCTCATTCATCAACTAAGATTGGAAATTGTAGTGGAAATCCTATAAACTGTAACTGTTAATGTCGTGTGAGCAAGGAAGTTGTGTATAGATCTATGTGGATTAACGCCCCATCTGTGGTTGTTGGATACAACCCAAATGGTTTTACGGTGGACTATAGATCTATGCGGGTTGACAACCCCACCCGTGGTTGCTAGCTACAACCCAATAGTCTGCGGGTGACGAACTGTCCTATTGATTGTTATGGACCCGGCGTCGATGAAGCGGACGGGGGAAGTATTTACCTTGGTGGAATCCTTTACGGCACCAATGACGGTTTTATTATGGCACCAATGGAGGATCCATTGGTGGGATATCTTTTAAATCAGAGGTTTGTATGTCTAACATCGGTTTTTAAATAAGCATAAACAAATTCTAATACTAAATTAATAACCAAAAGGACTTAATACCAACACATCAACTTAATCGCTATTTAAACTAATAACGTAAAGCTTTTAACAATTATTTTGTCACACCCCAAAAACCAAAGGCGGAAACGTTCCCGGGGTTGACTCCACGTTGAGTATCAAATCCAATGTACATAGTAATCACAGTAAACAACCATTACATTACATATATATGAAAGTTTACATTTGGTTCAAAAGTAAATTGTACAAAAGTTATACATATATCATATGAACAAAAGAGACGAGTCTTCAGAGCACTCCGTCTTCACCAAAAGATATCGCCGGGTACCTGTTACAAGCAGTTTGAAAATCAGCATAAAGCTGGTGAGTTCATAAGCGGTTTTTTTTTTGTGAAAATGTATCGGTTTCCTTTAGTTTTCTGAAAAGATTTGATATCCAAGAAAATCCCATATTTTCTTATGTAAAGTAGTTAAGTTATCTTTCGTTACAGTTCTGTTACAAGTTATAAGTTAACCCCAGGAAAATCCCATATTTTCCTAAATGCAAGATTGATTGAATAACACATTGTATAGTTTAATATACAAAACTATAATTTAGACGAACTGTAGATAGAAAGTATTTTGAAAACCTTGGGACTAACATCCCGAACCAGTTATAAGATAATTCGATAAAGACCATGGGATCACTATCCCGAAAATAGATATAAGATAACTTGATAAACCATAGGATCACTATCCCGAAACTAGATATATGATAGATTGATAAAATCATGGGATTATCATCCCGTATAGGATTTAGTTTCAAAACCATGGGATTACCATCCCGAACGAGATATAGACACAAGATCATGGGATTATCATCCCGAATGAGATATAGACATAAAACCATGGGATTACCATCCCGAACGAGATATAGATACAAGACCATGGGATTATCATCCCGAACGAGATTTAGATTCTAAACAAATTTTAGCTGTGAATAAGTTTATATTAATACATATTGTGAGTCGGGTAACCATGCTGATATGACAACGAGACCTCCTTGACGTTAGTCAAACGTCGAATGATATACAAAATTTGTCACCCCAGGCGTGCCCGCCTAACTGTAGCTAGCAGTTAAGGTGTGGGATTGTGTTGGATTAGTGTCTAAGTCCATAACTATTTTGGTATGTACTTGACCCGATGGTGCATGGTCCTTTTGGATTGCCTTCACCAAAGCAATTTGATTGGAGAAATAAATAGAGAGAGAGAGAGAGAGGCTATTATGATTTATTAATATAAGAATAATATATTAAAGGAGAAATCATATTTGTTTAATTAATATTGGTCAATAATTAATTGAGAATTAATTTTGTGATCAAGTGTAATTAATTAAACTAGAGGGGCTGAATTGTAATTATGTGATAGTTACAAAATAAGGTAAGGATTATCTTATATATAGGGTGAACGAATTTAAGGTGATAATGACTTAGAATTCAACTAGGATAAGGGTTTCTAAGACTTATCTTATGGTTGCTTGGTGGGCAAGCAACTAGATAAGGATAAGGACTAAAACCCTAATCTTTACACCTATATAAACCCCCTAAGGCTTATGAATTCGTCTAACCCTTCCCAAGAAGTCCTAGGGACGAATTCCTACACCTCTCCTCTCTCTTTATACCTTCTCCATTTGCTCTTGGTGTTTGTAAGCCATTAGAGGAGTGACACTTGTGACTCTAAGCCTTCCAAAGTCAATTCAAGGAGGAATTTGGATTGTTATTGCTATATAACAATTAAGGTATGTTCTTAAACCTAATTATATGTTAATATTGATTTCCATATGCTAGAATTAGGGTTTATAGTCTTGGATTGAAAGCATGTTCAATAGAGAAACCTAGATCCAAGCATTAGGGTTTGTATGAGCACATAGGATGTCCTATGACCAAAACCCATCAGTGGTATCAGAGCCTAGATTGGTTTCTATTGTATTGATGCTTGATATAACTGGAAAATTCGATTTTTTGGATTCTGGAGGCTGGACTCGCCGAGTCCATAGCTGAACTCGCCGAGTCCAAGGTGACTCGACGAGTCCAGGCTTGACTCGACGAGTCAACTCGTCAGATAGAGCTTATCTCGGGATTTCTTGCTGTTTTTGCATTGGGATAGTTAACTTATCATGTTAGATCAATATTAATCCGATTATATGATATATTTGACTATATTTTTGATCTAATTGAAGATATTTATCAATTAATAAGATAATTGTTTCCTTATAAGATAATTGATTAATTATTTTGAGTAAATTGATAAATTGTTTTGCAAGAAATCATTAAACAAATCAAATATGGATAATTATGTAATTAAATGTTAGTTTAGATTATTTGTTATTTGATCCTTGTTGTTATGAAAAGTTTCATATTTTGCCCTTTAGGTTTCATAGTTTAAATTTGAACCCAATAGTTTTGTAGTTTTGAAATTTAAATAGTTGAAACCCTAATGTGTTGAAATGTTTCAAAACTTGCCCTCAAGTTTTGGAATTTAAAAGTTGATTAAAAGGTTAATTAGAAATGTTAAATTCTAAAACTCTAGTATTGTTTTGAAAAAGTTCAAATCACACCCTTATGGTTTTATTAATTAATTAAGGTGTATAATTAAAAGAGGTTTAATAAATCCATAAAAGTTTAGGTTAACCATTTAATAGAATTAAAAGTGTAATTGTTAAAGTTAACCACATAGTATTTTAAAAGTTATAAAATACACCCTGTACTATATATAACATTAAAAGTCTAACATTATATATATGTATGAGTAAAAGTCAGTCTTACCGTTAGTAGGCCTCATTCACGAAGCTAGTCTATAAGGGGTGTTTAAGGAAATTGCCTATAAAATGGCGATTGAATGGGTATCCACTCTTACCCACCGCACTCTTGACTAGTGGAGGGTCGTTAGCCGAACGGGTAGGATGGGACGAAACCTTCCATTATAAGTATAATGAATTATTAAAGTAACTAAATGTTTTCATAAAATTCCCAATCTTAGTTACTTAGGCAAAAGTGAATTGATGCAATTCCATGAAATTACACTTTGTGCCCTTGCGAAGACGTTACTGGAGCGTGTGTGGTTAACCGGCACACTAAATGGGTCTAAGCAAAGGTAGCAAAGGGTGACTCAATGTTTTTCATAGTTCGGTGGAGCGTGTGTGGTTTACCGGCACATCAAATAGGTGACTGTAACATGTGAGGGCACCATGTATTTTGCATGGTTATTCACACCCGCTTTGTGATCCTCGGCATCCCAGTCACAAACAAGAGGGGCATATCAAGATTTAAACATGCCATTAAAAGTTCAATGAATCTCAAAGGATCTAGGAGTTTTCATAGGTTTAAAACTTAAATTTCTTTTTCGTTTTTCGTGGTGGAAATTAGTGAATCGTCATTCACTTACCTTCAAATATTCTGCAATTAGGGTTATGGCATCCCTCTCCCGAGTTGTAGAATATTGTGTTGGGTCCTAGCCTTAGTATCTCATTTGGGTGATTTACTAAGGACTTAATCAATCAACAAACTTGAATTCGTTTTCTCCCGTTTGTAGATGTCAAGGTTCGACAACTATGGTCTTCTCAAATCCCGTGGAACAAGTATTCCACATGAAGATGATATTCCATGATTCGATCGAGGAACAAGAAATCATGCTTCACTTCCTCCTCCTCCTCCTATTATTCTCCCTAACCCACAAGTTCAAAGGCTTGAAAAGTTCAAGCTCACTCAAGCCCTTTTGGCATGTAAACATAAAGAAGGAAAGTCCGTGTGTGCACACGTCCTAGGGATGAAGTCACACATTGATAGGTTAAGAATGTTGGGATCCGTTGTCTGTGAGGAAATGGCTGTTGATTGGGTTCTTCAGTCACTTCCCAACTCATATAGTTAGTTCGTAAGAGAGTACTATATGATGAACTACGACGTGACCCTTATAGATCTCACCTATATACTTATTGCTGCTGAATCTGCAATGATTTGGCACAATAGAAAAGCAAAGTTGATTGGTGAATCTGCCTTCGAGACCTCTATGGATATAGATAATGGCAACGAAAGACATGCTATGATCTAAAATTTTGATCATAAAAGAAAGGCGATGTCTGAAGTAGTGTCATGTCCTGTTCCAAAAGAGTCGATTTGCTTTTATTGCCAAGAGAAGGGGCATTGGAGACGAAGCTGCCCTATTTACCTAAGAGATCTAAGAGATGGGAGAGTCGAAACGTATGGCTCTAATTTATGTAAAATCCATTGACTAACTCTTTTAAGCTTCATTCTAGATTCTGAATACATAATGTGATAAGATTACAATTGATGAAGCTTAAGGGAAGAAGTGAGCAGAATCTAACCGTGAAGGAATGGATTTCGATCGTGTTTCTCGAAGATTAGATTATTGAGCTACTACTTAGAGTTAGATTGCTAAGAAAGATGTATTAGCATAAGTTTTTCAATGAGTTGCATTGTAAGGACAAATTTTTCCGCAATAAAATAAATTTTGATTTTATATTATTTATTTATCCTTGCAATGGCGTGTATGAAAAATTGATGTTTGAATGTTTCTATTATTAGCAATAATGGATTTGATTCTTATTATGTTATTTATGGAAAGTCGAGAATTTACCAAAAAGGGAGAGTTTCTCTTCGCCCAAGTTTTAATTGGACAAAAACTTGGAATCATGCAACTTGGTTGCAAGATGAATGAGAAATTTCATATTTGGAAATTAGACTAATTCATTGACAAAGTGTCAAGTTAAGGACTAGGAGATCAAGTACACAAGTTGCGTATTGATCAAGTCCACCATAAGAGTAACCAAGATATTCGTCATGATTTACTAAAGGATTAGTAAATATGATTATACTTACAAGATGAAGTGTAATTCTGAATTGATTGAAAAGGTTTAAATCAATAGTAGAACGAATAAGAAGAATCAAGTAGGCAGAAAGATAAAAGTTTCTCCATTCTAAGAAAAAGGGAGAGTACCTTTTATGCTTTATGATAGGTCTTAATGATTAAGAACCATATCTCAATTGATCCTCTAAGTGAGTCTTAGTACAATTGTATGTTTAAGAAAGAGGAATCAAGGATTGAAGAAATGGTTAAATCAAGAAGTCAATCATACTTCGTTCCAATAACAAGTCTTAAAGTTAAGATTGTGACATTGAGTAAAAAGTATAAAGAAGGTTTAAAACATTCATTAAATGTGGTAAGTTGTGATGTCTTAGATAAGACAAAGATCAACTAGGACCAATTTATGAGGAGTTTTGATAAAAACTACACTAACTCTTGAATATTTGTTTGTCAAGAAATGGTTATTGACAAGAGAACCTTATATGTCAGGGAGTCAGTGGGAGTCTTAATGGTCTTGAAAGGTCTCAAGAACAAATCAAATAAACCTTATCGATCATCACTAGCACACGAGTTAAGGTTTACAACCTATCGTGATGACATTATTTTGATTCTGTGCCAATCCAATCGAGTTAATTATGCATGTGAGTTCTATGAGTTCTCATTTTGAACGCATAAAAGGCAAAGCACCTTAATCAATGATAGGTACATTGATAAGAAAAGGTGAGCTGCTTAACTACTTGGAAGACATGGTGGGCAACTGTGCTACCATAAGGCAAGAAATCAAGATTAAGAAAGCTCGGTCCATATGAGTTTGAATTTGTCGTAAACTTTAGTTTTAACAAATTCACATGGATAAGAACACATACACTGCTCAAATCTAAGTGTCATAAGATTTCCTCCTTCATGAAAATGATTTTGAAGAAATGCTTTCACTAAGAGAGATTTTAAGAAGATAGTGATTGTAAAATTGCATTCTCAAATTCAATCATGGTTACGGCATCCCTTTCCATAATTTGAATTGTGAGGTTTGGCAATTAGTCTTAATTGTTTAGACACACATATGAACTATCGAAGGCAAAGGTGTATAAGTTCAAGAAGCCTTGATAAAAGATTATCAAAGCACTATGTATTAGAAACATGGACTTAAGAAATTCAATAGGTATTGTCTTTCTGGAAGTTAAGATGTTTAAGAATACATGTCGAAGCTAGTGGGAGCATAAGTGTTATGTTTTATAATAATCATCAAGATAGTGGGAGCATAAAAGTTATGATTGTATGATTATTAAGGAAAGTTTTGCAAGGTTAGCAATATTAATTATAGAAAACAAGAGTCATACTTTGCAAAGTCGCAATAGTTGAAGAATTGTTTTGCTATAATTAAGGGAGAGAATATTATGCTTCATTTCAAATCTAAAGGCTTAGGTTGCGGAATGTTAATAAAATTTAGTCAAAGGTACATAGTGTGTTCTTAAAATTTCGATTATGATTACGGCATCCCTCTTCACAATTCGAATTTTGAGAACATAGCAAATAAAACATTATGCGTCGTGTCCCATACGCTTCGGGTATAGGATCGATTGCAAATGCTTTAATGTTTGACCATTCTAAAATTTTCCAACTGTCGAGCGCATTTAGAGGGAAAAGGGACTAGAATTGGTTTTGACTAAAACAATTAAACAACTATCAAAGGACAACCCAAAGTTCGACGAGGATTGGTCGCTTGTGAGTAGTTGGAAGTATAGTATTGGAAAATATGGAAATGTTTCCATATTGGACGGACCATATCGACATCATTACGAATAGATAAGATACTATTAAGGATGAATTGTCACATGGAAAATATGGAAGTGTCCATATGGGGAATTGAATATTGAAAATCTATGACTAGATTAGAAACTTCTATGCAAAAGGATGTTCAAAGAATGTACTTTGAGTGAGAGACATCACGTCTATGGAATTGTCTTGTAACAATCTCCGATAGAGGACTTTGTAATATCATTGGCAATGGTCTTTGTGACTTTGGTGCAGTGACATTACGAAAGGATAGTTGCATAGAATGTTATAATCTAGCATATTCTATAAGTAGCAAGAATTTGATATTCTTTGACTTATGAAAAACGGATTTGGAGTTGTGAAATGAGAAGGATTGGAAATGTATTCAATGAGATCTATTTCACAAAGTAAGAACCATAGGTAAACATTGTGTGCATGCTAGGAGCATGGGACAAGTGTTGGAATTCAAGTAAGAAGTTGATTACCCGAAACGACAAATAATGATTAATCAATATGGTGATCAATAAAAGGCGTTTTATTTATACTCAAAGGTTTGAGGCCATATGGGATTAGTATTATTCTTGTGTTTCACATTTGCATGTTTTGACTTCCAGAATAAGTGAGTTTATTAAGAATAATCGAATTATTCAAACGGGCCACAGTCGTTCATATGTTGGAAGTAGATATGAATGAAGACTGTCGTGAATTGGTGTGTGGATTGTCTAAAGTGCATTAGACATAAGCAAATGTTTGCTGCAACGTTCATGAGTGCTTATGAATATGATTTGAGCATTGGATTAAACCCACGCTCACTTGGATCACTCCATGAAATTGTATCACGAGTGATTGGTGAGACGATAACATCTTATATTCTTGAAACCGAGATGTGTAAGTTGCATCTTGCGAATCGGTTGCACATTGATAATATGTAAACGCACTAGTAACTTGGTGTTATAAAACATATTGTTGTGTGTGATTTGGTGCGTGAGTGCAAGCGAGCATTGTATCAAAGTTTATCCATTCCTTTTATTCAAAGTAGAATAAAAGCGATATCTTTGGGCCCCTCGATGGTTTAGTGATGACAAACGTAAATGCTCGGCCGGGCTAGGGCTAATTTGATTTGTTCAATTAGTCAGTCGTCATAAATCAGAAATCGAGAAGTAGTAAAAAGAGAATGATTTGAAATCATATCTCATATGATATCTAGAATGGAGGAATATATGATCCTTTATCTTAGGACACACGTATCTGATATGATCAGAGTTGACAGCGGCTTTGGAAAGCTACGATTGCAGATCGGGATCCGAAGTCATACGCAGAATAGTTGTTAGACTTATCCAAGTGGGAGACTGTTGGATTAGTGTCTAAGTCCATAACTATTTTGGTATGTACTTGACCCGATGGTGCATGGTCCTTTTGGGTTGCCTTCACCAAAGCAACTTGATTGGAGAAATAAATAGAGAGAGAGAGGCTATTATGATCTATTAATATAAGAATAATATATTAAAGGAGAAATCATATTTGTTTAATTAATATTGGTCAATAATTAATTGAGAATTAATTTTGTGATCAAGTGTAATTAATTAAACTAGAGGGGCTGAATTGTAATTATGTGATAGTTACAAAATAAGGTAAGGATTATCTTATATATAGGGTGAACGAATTTAAGGTGATAATGCCTTAGAATTCGACTAGGATAAGGGTTTCTAAGACTTATCTTATGGTTGCTTGGTGGGCAAGCAACTAGATAAGGATAAGGACTAAAACCCTAATCTTTACACCTATATAAACCCCCTAAGGCTTATGAATTCGTCTAACCCTTCCCAAGAAGTCCTAGGGACGAATTCTTACACCTCTCCTCTCTCTTTATACCTTCTCCATTTGCTCTTGGTGTTTGTAAGCCATTAGAGGAGTGACACTTGTGACTCTAAGCCTTCCAAAGTCAATTCAAGGAGGAATTGGGATTGTTATTGCTATATAACAATTAAGGTATGTTCTTAAACCTAATTATATGTTAATATTGATTTCCATATGCTAGAATTAGGGTTTATAGTCTTGGATTGAAAGCATGTTCAATAGAGAAACCTAGATCCAAGCATTAGGGTTTGTATGAGCACATAGGATGTCCTATGACCAAAACCCATCAGATTGTCAGTCCCGAATAGATCTATTCACAAATTCCTCGCTCTCCCTCCAGGAGACTCTGGTTATATTTCCGGAGAGGATTTACTTGATCATCCATAAAGGGTAGTGACTATCTCACAAGCTAGTATTAAACTATTCACAGGATTCTCATACGATACCAAACATACAAAGATTTCAAGACATGATACAGTGAAAATAGTTACATACAGGAAACTATCTGGCAATACATTCAAATGATACGGAGATAAAGTGAATCAAACATAGTTTATCAAATAACTTTATACAGATATCAGTACATGATATAAAGAGAATTATAGAACCCCAAATTATTCCCATAATAATTTGATTAGTTTGGTTATTTTCTTAACTAAAATCCATTTAGTTGAAATTGATAAATCATTCCTTATGCTCAACATAATACATAAGGAGTAAAAGAGTTTATAAGTTTGCCAGATAATATTTGAAACATATTAATGTTATAATTCGAAAACAGTTTTAGTTTTGCTTGTATTCCCCCCCTGAAAACATTGAAAAACACGGAAAAAGGCGTAGGGGTATGAACTCACCGGACGAGAAATGTGACGATTTGGATGCTAAGAGTTGATCCGGGGTTTGTAAATACACGAGGTTCCTAATTATAATATAAAGATACACATTTGTATCTAATTAGGACTTAGTTTATTCATATGATAGGGACACTTGCTTCAAGTCGCGAAAACACTCCGATACAAGTGTTTGGAGGGACCCGGGTGGCGTTTAAGGACGTGAAATGACACTAGGGACTTGGGACTTGAGTTTACTCCCCATGAGTAAACTAATATAAGAGTTTTGGTCTAAAACACCCATTCCCCATGAGTTTACGGCCGTAAACTCATGGTGGGTGTGGTTAAAGGTGCTAAATGACTTCATACACTTAGGGAATAATTTCTAGACTTGGTTTAAGGACTTGGAATGATTTCAAAGCATCAAATAGACCTTCTTATGGGAGTTTACGGCCTAGCATGGATTCCTAGCCGTAAACTCCTATTTTCTCATGAAAATGGTGTTAAATGGTTCCAAAACAAATCACATGTGATTAATAGAATTATTCCAAGGCCTAACTTGAGTTTGCAAGGGACATTTGAGGGTTTTATGGAGTTTATGGCCCATGAGACCCCTCTCATGGCCGTAAACTCTTCTATAGGGTGCTACAAGGTGTTTCAAGGTCTAAAACTTGCATGGAAGGACTTCTAAAATTCATCTAAGGGCCTTAGGGGTGTTTAGTTTGCATTCTAACACCAAAAATCAAGGAGTTTACGGCCTATGCAGAAGTCTTGGCCGTAAACTCATAGAAATCCCTCAATTAATGTGTTTAAGGCCCTCAAACTATTTTTGGTTGGTCCTATGATTTATTCCAAGGCTTTTGGTGGTGTTGGATGGCTTTCTAACACCTTAGAATTGAATTTATGCTAAGTTTTGAGGAGTTTACGGCCCAAGCACATGCCTTGGCCGTAAACTCACATAAGTCCCCCAAAAATCATGTTTCAAGTGTCCAAATGCTAAAACCAAGGTTCTATAATTCATAACTAAGCCATACTAGTGATTTGGAAGGGTTTAAGGGCATGAAAAACCCCATTTACATGAGTTTACGGCCCAAGCTTATGTCTTGGCCGTAAACTCCTTCAAATGAATCAAAATCAAAGTTTTAAATGTTCTAAGTCCATATCTTGAAGTCCCTTAGCCATATCTAAAGTCCAAATGAGTTTAGGAAGGAGTTTAAGGGCTTAAAACCCTTCAAATTGGTGTTTACGGCCTAGGCAGCCTCCTGGGCCGTAAACTCACATATGTTGTCCCATTTTATGATTAAATGTCGAATTTGGAAGCCAAATATGCTATAGATTAAGGCTAGGAAGGTACCTTAAGGATTTGAGGCCTTAAAATTGAGTTTTGGACCCTTAATCTTTGGATTTAGGAGAGAGGTTAGAGAGAGAGTAGAGAGAGAAGGAAAAAGCTTCAAATGATAGTTTAAACAAGTTTATATAGTTCCTAAAACTTGGACACGGTGGAATTCTACCCGATACCGGCCTTAAACGAAGCTTTAGGTCGCACCCGATTGAGTTTCCGTCACCCGACGAGGATATTTCTAAAACTTATGAAATAAATGTTTTGGGCTAAATTCATGAGTTCCTAAATGATTTGGACCCTTATTGAATGATAATAAACATATAATTTCAGTTAACTAAGCCCAAAAACGATATCAGGAAATTTCGATCTCCGACGAGTTATACGGGTAGAATGGGTTTTTGGCGATGAACAACTTCGGGTTGTTACATTATCCCCCCGTTAGAGGGAATTTCATCCCGAAATTCAAAGAATAAGATACAGGTCATGGATTGGAATGAAACACGAATGGATTTGTTGCTTCGGATCTTCACTTTCTCAAGTGGAATCAGGTCTCTACTGGGCATTCCAGCGAATTCTCATTATCGGGACATGTCTTGGTTTCGCTTCTTGACTCTCTCTCAATCTACGATATCAATTTGTTTTCTCATGGAAGTTCCAACCCTGGACGACTTCGGTTTCTTCAAGGAATCACTAGGGTTTCGTTGGGCAGACATTTCTAAGGATTCGAGACGTGATGGTCTAGATAGATAGTACCAAGTTCTAAGGGCATCCGAAACCTGAAGGTTGCAGAATCGATCTCTACGAAGATCTCGAAAGGTCTGATGTGAGACTAAACTGGACGCTCGAAAGAAACTCCCGGGAATCCTTCGGGGCTAACTTCCTGTTTCTCAATAATCACAGAAACGAGGGATGCGTGGTAATTCACATTGGGAAAACCTTTGATTTCTAAGACATGGAATGATACGAAAGTTTGATGCCGAAGATCACGAGAACCGGGTCGAGAAAAAGATCTAGACGAGCGACCCTTTCGAAAACAAGGATGACAACACGAATGAAAACTCGGTCATTTCATGTTAAACATAGCATCAAAATATTTTCATGGAAAGTTTTCCCCTTTTTAATCGAGTGGAGCAGAAAAGTCCTCCGGACTGAGGATTTAATCTATAGGTACGAAGTTAATGTTCTCTATCTCACTAGTTAGTCGTCTCGATGGTATACATTTCGATTACATACGAAGGATTGAGTTTAGAAATTGTTCGAATAGATAGATAACAGGTTTCCCTTTTTGTACCAAAAATCGAAAAGAGTTGCAAGTATAAGAATTATCAAAGAGAGATATACCTGCGGCAGCAGAGGGATTTGTGGTTGTAGCTGTCTTGGGACAATTCCTTTTGAAGTGCCCAGCTTCCCCACAATTGTAACAGGCCGGACTGATTCCTGCTCCGGATGATTGGTTCGATGGCTTGGCTGGTTTTCTGCAGGTTCGCGCAAGATGGCCCTTATTTCCACAGTTGTCGCAGATCCTTTCGCGACATGGACCAGGAATGCGGTGGTGGTAGTTGCACTTACCACACCAAGGAAGGGTACCAGTGTATCCACTGGCGAGAGTTTGGGCTGTGGAACCTACAGCTGAAACAGCAACAGGGGCAGTAGCAACATGGACTGCTACCGTTTGTTGTTTCTTAGAAGACCCTTGCGTACTTTGGGCCTTTCGCTTGTTCCAGGATTTCTTTTTATTTCCGCCTCCACTAGTGACTGGCTCGGGGTGGTAGCTTCCTCATCGGAGTTGTCCTCGTGATCGATTAAGATTTTCGCAAGGCACTTAGCACTGTCATATGTGTCTGGCTTCGCAGCCAAGACATTCCCTTTTGTTGGCTGGGTCAACCCCCAGATGAACCTCTCTATCTTTTTACTTTCCGGGGTAACCTTTCCCGGACAAAGTAACGCCAGATCATCAAATCTTGAGGTATAAGCAGCTATGTCGGAACCCTTCATCTTAAGGTTCCAAAGTTCGTGTTCTAGCTTCTGGAGTTCGCCTCAAGGGCAATATTCTGCGAGAAGAAGCTCCTTCATAGCTTCCCAGCCCATAGCATTGGCTACAGGTAAAGTTAAAGATTTGAATCGGCCATTCCACCAAGTCAGGGCTTTGTCTAGGAAGGTACAGGCAGCAAACTTGACTCTATCAGACTCCGAACAGCCACATATTTCAAAGATTGATTCGATTCTCTCGAACCATCGGGTTAAGGCAATGACACCCCCTGTGCCATCGAAGAATGTCGGTTTTGCGTTCATGAAGTCTTTATAGGAACCCCCTTTTTGGTGTCCCTGGCTATCATCTGGGTTTTGGGTTTCACCTCCCGAACCCCTAGAGTTCAGTTGAGGTAAGAGAGCTGATATGGTAGCGGAAATGGTTGCCTGAAGTGTTTCCAAATCGATCTGAATAGGAGGTGGTGGCGGAGGAGGATTGCTGTTGTTCGTTGAGCTGGGTCTCTTTCTTGGAGGGATCTTGATCTAAAAAGATCAGGAAAGAGAGGATCATAAGTCCTCTGAATTGAATCAAGAGATATGGGACAGGAGATATCTCATCAAGGCAAATATAGCATCATACTAAGCGATAAAGCAGAGAGGAGTTATCAAGATAGAACATTTTATCGCTAGAGGAATAATCAAGGAATAACGCGTATACAAGAATTTCTACAAAGGATCGGCTCGAGAAATACTCCCATAGTATTTCATGGTTCGCTGCAGCGATGATTCGTTGTTTGGGATATTAGGTAAGTTTTAGGTATGCCGCATGCCACAGTCACTCCCAAGCACATGTTGGTCGTGTCTCGAATGAATATAGTTGGCCAGGCTATATTGACCCTAGACACGACTACATAACTGCCCAGGTTTAACCGCAACGTACAACACCCATTTACTTATGTTTTGTTCTACTTGTAGTTACGGATTTCGACGGCTCGGCATACTTAAATACTTTTGAAAATACTTATATTTTGTAGGATACTTTTAATTCAGAGCACTTAGGCCCCTTAATGTTTATAGTTTTATACCATGTAAGGTTTGGTATACTCTGTTCACTATAAACAAGGGCTCTGATACCAATCTGTCACACCCCGAAAACCAAAGGCGGAAACGTTCCCGGGGTTGACTCCACGTTGAGTATCAAATCCAATGTACATAGTAATCATAGTAAACAACCATTACATTACATATATATGAAAGTTTACATTTGGTTCAAAAGTAAATTGTACAAAAGTTATACATATATCATATGAACAAAAGAGACGAGTCTTCAGAGCACTCCGTCTTCACCAAAAGATATCGCCGGGTACCTGTCTAACTTGAACCTGAGAATACAAGCAGTTTGAAAATCAGCATAAAGCTGGTGAGTTCATAAGCGGTTTTGTTTTGTGAAAATGTATCGGTTTCCTTTAGTTTTCTGAAAAGATTTGATATCCAAGAAAATCCCATATTTTCTTATGTAAAGTAGTTAAGTTATCTTTCGTTACAGTTCTGTTACAAGTTATAAGTTAACCCCAGGAAAATCCCATATTTTCCTAAATGCAAGATTGATTGAATAACACATTGTATAGTTTAATATACAAAACTATAATTTAGACGAACTGTAGATAGAAAGTATTTTGAAAACCTTGGGACTAACATCCTGAACCAGTTATAAGATAATTCGATAAAGACCATGGGATCACTATCCCGAAAATAGATATAAGATAACTTGATAAACCATGGGATCACTATCCCGAAACTAGATATATGATAGATTGATAAAATCATGGGATTATCATCCCGTATAGGATTTAGTTTCAAAACCATGGGATTACCATCCCGAACGAGATATAGACACAAGATCATGGGATTATCATCCCGAATGAGATATAGACATAAAACCATGGGATTACCATCCCGAACGAGATATAGATACAAGACCATGGGATTATCATCCCGAACGAGATTTAGATTCTAAACAAATTCTAGCTGTGAATAAGTTTATATTAATACGTATTGTGAGTCGAGTAACCATGCTGATATGACAACGAGACCTCCTTGACGTTAGTCAGACGTCGAATGATATACAAAATTTGTCACCCCAGGCGTGCCCGCCTAACTGTAGCTAGCAGTTAAGGTGTGGGATTGTCAGTCCCGAATAGATCTATTCACAAATTCCTCGCTCTCCCTCCAGGAGACTCTGGTTATATTTCCGGAGAGGATTTACTTGATCATCCATAAAGGGTAGTGACTATCTCACAAGCTAGTATTAAACTATTCACAGGATTCTCATACGATACCAAACATACAAAGATTTCAAGACATGATACAGTGAAAATAGTTACATACAGGAAACTATCTGGCAATACATTCAAATGATACGGAGATAAAGTGAATCAAACATAGTTTATCAAATAACTTTATACAGATATCCGTACATGATATAAAGAGAATTATAGAACCCCAAATTATTCCCATAATAATTTGATTAGTTTGGTTATTTTCTTAACTAAAATCCATTTAGTTGAAATTGATAAATCATTCCTTATGCTCAACATAATACATAAGGAGTAAAAGAGTTTATAAGTTTGCCAGATAATATTTGAAACATATTAATGTTATATTTCGAAAACAGTTATAGTTTTGCTTGTATTCCCCCCTGAAAACATTGAAAAACACGGAAAAAGGCGTAGGGGTATGAACTCATCGGACGAGAAATGTGACGATTTGGATGCTAAGAGTTGATCCGGGGCTTGTAAATACACGAGGTTCCTAATTATAATATAAAGATACACATTTGTATCTAATTAGGACTTAGTTTATTCATATGATAGGGACACTTGCTTCAAGTCGCGAAAACACTCCGATACAAGTGTTTGGAGGGACCCGGGTGGCGTTTAAGGACGTGAAATGACACTAGGGACTTGGGACTTGAGTTTACTCCCCATGAGTAAACTAATATAAGAGTTTTGGTCTAAAACACCCATTCCCCATGAGTTTACGGCCGTACACTCATGGTGGGTGTGGTTAAAGGTGCTAAATGACTTCATACACTTAGGGAATAATTTCTAGACTTGGTTTAAGGACTTGGAATGATTTCAAAGCATCAAATAGACCTTCTTATGGGAGTTTACGGCCTAGCATGGCTTCCTGGCCGTAAACTCCTATTTTCTCATGAAAATGGTGTTAAATGGTTCCAAAACAAATCACATGTGATTAATAGAATTATTCCAAGGCCTAACTTGAGTTTGCAAGGGACATTTGAGGGTTTTATGGAGTTTACGGCCCATGAGACCCCTCTCATGGCCGTAAACTCTTCTATAGGGTGCTACAAGGTGTTTCAAGGTCTAAAACTTGCATGGAAGGACTTCTAAAATTCATCTAAGGGCCTTAGGGGTGTTTAGTTTGCATTCTAACACCAAAAATCAAGGAGTTTACGGCCTATGCACAAGTCTTGGCCGTAAACTCATAGAAATCCCTCAATTAATGTGTTTAAGGCCCTCAAACTATTTTTGGTTGGTCCTATGATTTATTCCAAGGCTTTTGGTGGTGTTGGATGACTTTCTAACACCTTAGAATTGAATTTATGCTAAGTTTTGAGGAGTTTACGGCCCAAGCACATGCCTTGGCCGTAAACTCACATAAGTCCCCCAAAAATCATGTTTCAAGTGTCCAAATGCTAAAACCAAGGTTCTATAATTCATAACTAAGCCATACTAGTGATTTGGAAGGGTTTAAGGGCATGAAAAACCCCATTTACATGAGTTTACGGCCCAAGCTTATGTCTTGGCCGTAAACTCCTTCAAATGACTCAAAATCAAAGTTTTAAATGTTCTAAGTCCATATCTTGAAGTCCCTTAGCCATATCTAAAGTCCAAATGAGTTTAGGAAGGAGTTTAAGGGCTTAAAACCCTTCAAATTGGTGTTTACGGCCTAGGCAGCCTCCTGGGCCGTAAACTCACATATGTTGTCCCATTTCATGATTAAATGTCGAATTTGGAAGCCAAATATGCTATAGATTAAGGCTAGGAAGGTACCTTAAGGATTTGAGGCCTTAAAATTGAGTTTTGGACCCTTAATCTTTGGATTTAGGAGAGAGTAGAGAGAGAAGGAAAAAGCTTCAAATGATAGGTTAAACACGTTTATATAGTTCCTAAAACTTGGACACGGTGGAATTCTACCCGATACCGGCCTTAAACGAAGCTTTAGGTCGCACCCGATTGAGTTTCCGTCACCCGACGAGGATATTTCTAAAACTTATGAAATAAATGTTTTGGGCTAAATTCATGAGTTCCTAAATGATTTGGACCCTTACTGAATGATAATAAACATATAATTTTAGTTAACTAAGCCCAAAAACGATATCGGGACATTTCGATCTCCGACGAGTTATACGGGTAGAATGGGTTTTTGGCGATGAACAACTTCGGGTTGTTACATATTTGTAATATGACCTGATGTTATCTTAAGTCGTAAGATTACAATTAAGTATAACACTATTTTATGTATTATATATACCGAGTTCAGATTTGCCTTCAGGGATTAGGTGTATTTTCATCCTTGTTACATTGAAAAGGGTTCGTCGGTCAAATTGTATTCGGGTATCGGTTCACAGTCATGTACATGACTTTTTAGTTTTTACCATCCATAGTCTTAATACTTAGGATAAACATAACTGAAAAAAAAATCGAGGTTGAAATGAAGAATGGAAGTCTTGAAGGTGCATGTTATAACTTTTCTTTCTTAAAAAAACCCGGTTTTCCAAGTTTGGTGTATGTTATAACTTTTTTTTTTCTACAAAAAACCAAATTTTCCATGTTTGACTACATTGGTTCTGGTCCAATTTATAATTGAATTTATTGTTGAATCAGTTAGTTACAAGCGGTTTTCACCAATTAAAAAATCAGGTATCCTGAATGGTTCCTGGTTTAACTAGTTGAGCCTATCCGATTTTCAAAATAAGGTATTGGTCCATTAGGTTGAACGGAGTGAGGCTCGCCATCGGGACACCAAGGCTCGCTACGAGGAAGAGAGCACCGCCCCCTAGCTCTCGCTAGGGGGTTCGCCAAGGATTACTAGTCAAGTGCATGAGGAGTAGTAAGAGAAACCAATGGAAGAATTTCATTGGTGCAAAGGAATTGGAACGAATTGCAAATAGTTTGACTCCTTTAATTTCCAACCACTTCTTTAATTTCCAAATGCCTAATTCAATTCTACATTTACTTTCCACAGTAAATAAAGTTAATAAAAAAACGTATTTATATAATAAAATTCAAAATTTATAATACCATTTCACTATTTTCACAAAAAAAAATACATTTTTTAATAAATAAAAATTAAAAATTTCAACTACCATTCAACTACTATAAATCAAACCACATTCTTAACATTTCACATATACACATACACACAAAATATCATTATCTTCCTCACATACTCTCTCAATTCACCAACACAAAAATATCTTTATCTCAACAAAAAAAACCCAAAGACCCAAAAAAAAAGAAATCTTAAAACCTTACATCACTAAATCTTCCACCTCGAAACACTCAATCACCAAATCTTTAATTCCCAAACCTTCCATCACTACCATGTTATCGACCATCATTTTATCAACCAATTCACTCTCCCGCTAGCTTCTACTATCCTACAAGGGTCCACAAATGTTTCCATTTAATCTATACTCTTCTCAACCAATGGGATTTTACCACAACCAATCTCAACCAACACCTCGTCCGAATGTGGATCTTAATCTATTTGAAACGGTTCAAGAAACAAAATTCTTTTCTCAACCCCAAACGCAAACTAACTTTCAATCCTAACCATGCCGTCTACTCAATGAGTCAACTGATTCTTCCGATGAAGGCCCCGTTGAAGATCCCGTTCAAGAATTATTTCAAGAGTTGGAAGTCCAACCACAAGTAAAAAAGAAAAAAGGAAAAGGGAAGGCTCCATGTCAAGGGTTGACGGATGATGAAGAGAGGGCACCAATTCAATCATGGCTAGATCTGTCGGAGGAACCGATCTACGACAACGACCAAGACTCAAAAACTTTCAAAGAAAAAGTTTGGTGTAACTTTTGTCAACACATGAAAAAGAAGACCTGCAACCTTGAATCACTTTACTCTAAGTGGAGGACCGCCAATCGACCCATATGCAGTTCAACGGTATCTATATGAACGCCATGAAAAAACCCCAAAGCGGTGCAACTGAGTTGGATGTCATGGCTAAAGTTCAAAAGATTTACAAGGCAAAAGTCGGAAAAGCTTTTGCCGATGAGTCGTTTTGGGAAGTTGTGAAGGGAAGTCGAAAATGGCTAGGGTTGAAAACCCCTGACGATTACGCGAGGATGTCCAAACGAAGCAATACTTCCGATACCACCAACAATCAATCTTCCGATGCGCGTATCGGAGGGATTGCCATCAATGAAGATCCTTACAAAGTTCCAAATCGTCCTATGGAACGAGACAAAGCAAAAAGAAAGTTGAAAAGAGCACAAAGTACATCGACTGAAGCAGAGGAGATAAAGAACTCAAAGGGTTGGACGATAAGCTTGAGTGTTTTTTTGGAATTGGAAAAGTTAAAAGAAATGAACAGTGCTAAAAAAGAAAAGAACAGTGCGTTACAAGTTTACTTACCACCCTTAGGAGATCACTTGTTTGAGGAGGAATGTCGGACTGTTAACAACACAAAGTGGGATCTTGCTAAATAATGGTGGTCAAGAATGGATACAAAGAATGAGGGTAATTCACAGTGCAGTAATCCATACTGATCTTCGCCGCCATTTGACCAATCATCTTTGAACGATGGACAATCTTGATTTAAATATGCCACCGGAAGACGAATTGGAAGGCCAATATTCGGAGGAAGTGTGTTTTTTTATTAAGTGAGTTTTAGTAATGAAGTGTGTTTTTTTATGTATTAAATCGTGTTTTAGGTTTTAATTAGTATTAAATCGTGATTTAAGTTATTGTAATCATTTTTATTTAATATGAAGCGTTTGTCATTAAAAAATATTATGTCATATTAATTAAATCAAAAAGTTGTTTGCGTAATATTGAAAAAATGTATTTTATATAATATTAAGTTAAAAATGTTTGTTTATTAAGATAAAGTAATTTTAAATTAAATTACAAAAAGAAAATAAATAAAATATATTTTATATAATATTAAAATAAAGTAATTAAATTAAATTAGAAAAAAAAATAAAAAATTGTATGCTAAGAGTGTTACCACTCCCTACTAAATGTTAAGATTATGTGTTAAAGGGAGAAAAATAAAGTGACACTAAAAAAGCTGACGTAGCAAAGTGCTAGGAGTTTTATCACTCCCTTAGCCTTATGATGTCGGAGGATTTAAGATCATTTGTGCCACCACATGTAACATAACTTTCACTCATTCCAATTTGATTTGTCAATTTTTGTTTTATCTCTACGATCGACTTAAATGGCACTTAAAGAGGATGATGAGATGCCTTATTGGTTATGGTTTGAGAGTGGGCATGTAGACTCTTCTAGGAGCAGAAACCTATGGTAGTAGATTTGGGGCTTCCACTTGGAATACAAACTATATTATATTTTGTGTTAATCTAAAGTTATAACGGGACATTTATGACAAAAAATGACGTTTGGATTTTGAATTGTTGAATACAAATTTTTTTTTTATTGCAAATAGTTTTTTTATATAAAAAATATTCTAGACAACTAATCTTGAACACTTGCTCACAAGAACAATAGTGAGACAATATCGTTCAAGGGACTCAAGCTTTCAAACTTATGTATACAAACAAAAAAATCACACTGTCGCAGATGCGACTATAGTATTAAAGTTAAGAGTTTAGTTTCTTCGAGTGATTAACACTTATATAGGTGTTTACTTTGATCGCCCATATCGGTCGGATAAAAAAAACAAGATTGTGGGTATACTGAGTGACGTGATGAAAAATACGTAACATTTGATACGTCTTAAAAGTTTATTAAGCACGTTCTAAGTTGTCTAAGATGATTGAGTGGTTGATGAAGATAACATAGTGAACCTAAGATGCAAAAACCAATAGAAACAAAGTAATCAGTGAATAGAACAAGTTTTAGTGTGAAAAAACAATAGAAACAAAGTAGTACCGTGAATCAGAAATATATATATATATATATATATATATATATATATATATATATATATATATATATATATATATATAAAAGAATGGTTAACTCCTATATTATACTATACCGTCCATACATGAACTATTGCAATATTTTAAATACAAAAATACATGTATAGTATGCAACTTATTATCCAAATACTTATATTTGTGTGTATAACTAGTATAATACATCAATACACACACAATGCACAAATAATTGGGGTAATACATTGTTACTAAATCCGAACAAATACATAAATAATTAAACCAATACATCACACAAATAGATGAATGATAAAATCAATTCATTGCTTGGAAATTTAATATCAAATACACCTCTTAACTTGAGGATCAAAACAAAACGAAACTTATACACTTTACTGATTAATGGTACAACTTTTGAGTGTGCATCTACACAAAATAATATTACTTGCAAGACTCCTTACTTGGCTGTCAAATTAAAGACTGATTACACTCTCTTTCTTTGAACCAACACAACACCAAAATCAAATCAACCCAAATCAAATCAGTTTTTATATAAAAAAAATATCTTCTTCTACCATTTCTTTCCCGTTTTTGGATCTTCAGCCAAAGAAGAAGACTGTTGCCCTTCTCTATCTTTGTAACGATCGCAGCCTCGTTTCTTCTTCTTCCTTTTGATTTCAAGCAACAAAACAGCCTCATCACCATCATGTTCTTCATTCCTTCCTGTCAAAAATCAAACCCGAACACCCACTTAAGCCCTATCGAATTCTGCCAAAAAAAAAGAAGAAGAAGAAAAAGAAGAACAGGGGAGCTGCCGGAACAGCCCCCATCCACATACCTGCTATCGGTCGGAGCAATATACCACATCGCACTTTTTCTTTTACCCCGTCGAAAAACTGCCGCCGAACACCCTTCCGGGGTTGCTGTCGCTCCAATCGAACCAAGCCTTGCCCCTCGTACCTCTTCCTCCTATTTCCTTCGCAACCCGCTATCGAGACTGAAGTAAGCAACCGAGAAGCTGCTGGAGCAGCTCCTCGCTGCACCCACCGAGACCACAGCAGCTTCGATGCTTCTCACCTTCGGTCTCGTCGAACCTCGGAGAAGGCGATCCTTCTCCCGATCGAACACTGAAACCTCGTGCCACCTGCAAAGCCTTCGTGCTTCCCTCTCGTCATCTTCGTTCGCGCTCCCTTCTGGCCTGCCAATTGTTCCTTCGCATCTGCCATTCATCCGTGTTCGACTGCTTTCGTTCGTATCTTCCCATTTCCTTTGCCCGACCAAACAAGGAAACGGGGTCTTAGAGGGTGTTTGGGATAACTTTTAGAATGACTTTTAACTTTTATCTTTTTCTAAAAGTCAAAAAGATGTTTGGTAATTCTAACTTTTCCAACTTTTTCAATAGAGTAAATGCCATCTTTTTGAAAAGTTAGGGAATCCTGACTTTTCCATCTTTTACAAAAAAGACTTTTTGGCTTTCAAAAGCTAAGCCAAACACCCTCTTAAAAGCCCTAATTTCATTTAGCTTGTGAAATGACCAAACTAACCTCCTTATGAACTCATGTATTAAAACCAAGTTTCTAATTTATTATTATTATTATTATTATTATTATTATTATTATTATTATTTTATGGTTTTCACCGGCTTTAGTATTTTGGTTATTTTGATATTTTTTGAAACTAATCATTAATCATGTTAATTCATTGCCCTAATTAGTTGAATGTCTTTATAATAGGTTTGAAAGGTACTTTTGTATTATTTTTATACGGTGAATGAAAATGAAAGAAACTACATATTAGAATTCATAATATATTATACAAAATATTTTAACGTAAAATGCATAAAACATGTTACATAGTTCAATGACCGACTTCTAAAATTTCTAGCATACCGACCTCAAAGTGAGCATCAAACATCTCGATGTAACTTTAAATTAAGTTAATGATATCCTTGATTAATAAAAATCACTCTCGTAATTGTGGAGTTGGCACACATACGTCTTCGATGCTTTCCATTGACTTTAATAACTAACTACCTAGCTAACTAACTAACTATATATATATATATATATATATACACACACACACACACACACATTATAACCGAGAAATAAAGTCGAACACAATGTTGTCAACAAGACTACGTTTCTAACTCTCCAAGCTTCAAAATACACTCACACACTTTAGGGTTTCAACTTAGTGGTCTTGAGTATCACCTCAGTACTCCCCATGACCCGATACCCGACCTCCCCCAACAAACTGGGGTCCTGCACCTCCTCCCATATAACATCCCAAAAGGTGGTCGGTCAATACTGGCATGATAACTGTTGTTTTAGGAGAATTCGACCAGTGGAAGGTAAGTATCCTAACTCCTTCCAAAATCTAATACACAAGCCCGAAGCATGTCTTTAATCATCTGAATCGTCTTCTCGCTCTGGCTATCGGTCTCCAGTGGTATGTTGTACTAAAATGCAGATGAGTACCCAACTCCTCATGAAACCTCCCCCAAAACCTGAATGTCAAACGAACATTTTTTGATAAGGTTTCTAAGCCCATAACTATAATTGGGATGTACTTGACCCAATAGTAGCATGGTCCTTTTGGGTTGCCTTCACCATAGCAATTAATAGGATGAATTATAGAGACAGGTTAATTTATGATTTATTAATATATTATAAGAATGATATATTAATTGAGAAATCATATTATTTAATTATTATTGATCAGAAATTAATTTGGAATTAATTTGGTGATCAAAATAGACTGATTAAATTAAGGGGACTAATATTGCAATTATCTAATAGTTGCAAGTTGGGCTTGTGGCTCCTTGTGGAAGGGGTGGATGAATTCTATTTGTAGCCCATATAGATTTCGTCCATATGATGGCTTCTGGAAGGATCTACTGGGCTGCTTAAGACTTAAGCAGTCAGATTAGGGTTTTGCCAAAAACCCTAGCAACTACATCCTCTAGCTTCATGAAATCGGCCTTATGTTTTTCTAAAGAGCCCTAGCCGACTTCTAGAGCCACTACTCTCTCTTTCTCTCTCTCTCTCTCTCTCTCTCTATCTCTATCTCCCTCACTCTCTCTTGTTCTTCCTTGTTACTACTTGGTGTTTGTGACTTCATTAGAGGTGCAACAATTGAGACACTAAGCTCTAAAAGGTCAAGATCAACAAGCTACAAGAAAAGGTATTCTTCTAACTTTGTTTTAATCATCAATTTCGAAAATTGTATGCTAAATTAGGGTTTATGCTTTGGATGATTCTTTGCATGTATAACTGGAGAAAAACCTAGATCCAAAGCATTAGGGTTGCATGTACACCATAGGAATGTTGTAGTGCTCATAACCCTTTAGTGGTATTAGAGATTAGGGTGTTTTTCTGTTATATTTGATGTTGTGGTTAATTGTCCAAAGGTGAAAGGAGTCGAATTCTAGACTCTGCCAGATGAACTCGACAAGTCCATTATGTGACTCAACGAGTTGAGGCAACTCGACGAGTTTAAAGCCTGACTCAACGAGTTGACTCGTCTGTTGGCAGATTTTTCGGATTTCCTGTCTAAATTTGATTAGGAAAATTACCATAAGTTGTTTTAACTAATTAAAAATGATTTTTCTGATATGGTAATGAATATCCTCATCTAATTGATAGATAAATGTCAGATTTTATGATAATTACTAGATTATGTGATAAATTAATTATTTGTAAAACTTGATTTGATTTTATCTTGCCAAATAAAATTGGATTAGGCCAAATTTTGATATAGATAAAATTATATGAATATTTTAATTATTTTAAAATTTGATCTAGAAGTTTTGAAAAGTTTGAATACTTGCCCTCAAGTTTTTGAATTTGAAATTTGATTAAAAGTTTAACTTTTGAAATATTAAATTCTAAAACCCTAGCGTTTTAAAATTTTAAAATACAACCGTTATACTATTATAATATTAAAAGCTTAATATACATATACATATATATATATATATATATATATATATATATATATATATATATATATATATATATATAAGAAGAACCAATATTACCGTTAGTAGGCCTAATTCACAAAGCTGGTTTATAAGGGTTGTTTAAGGAAGCGGCCTGTAAAATGACCGCTATTGGGTATCCACTCTTACCCACCACACTCTTGACTAGTGGAGGGTCGTTAGCCGAACGGGTAGGCTAGGACATTAATTCCTCATTAATAAGTATAATGATAAGTTATAAAGTAACTAAGTGTTTTTATAAATTCCTAATCTTAGTTACTTTAGGAAAATGTGAAAATGATGCTATTTCATGAAATTGCACTTTGCACCTTGCCAAGTTGTTAATTGTCACACCCCCAAACATAGGATGGCGGAAACGTTCGGGGGTGAAGCAATTCATGTATAGTATCATAACAACGAATATAGTAGCGCTCAAAGTATAGACAACCAACATAAATATAATCGAAAAAGTTACATCATAGTATATGTTTATATGTTTCTGAATCAATTACATTATGTTGACAAAAATACAATGTTTGACGCCTTAGCGTTCCATCCTCAAAAGCGGCCGATTACCTGTTTACTGATTTCCTGAGAATACGAGTAGTTTTGAAAAAGTATCAAGAATTAAGTTGGTGAGTTCATAAGCTTTTGAAGGTGATGATAAAATCCTTTTCTTGTAAAAGTGAGGTTTGTTCAAGAAAAATCCAATATTTTCCTTATGTAATGCGTTGTAGTCTTAAAATTCAAGACCGAAATGTACAAGTATTTTTCCATACTTAAAGAAATTTATGCAAGTTGAAATCGACATGAACTTGCCAAATTTAGAAGTAAAACCCGTAAATCTTATGTTTTGTTAATACCCTATGTGAGTTATTATAACCATACTATGACTCAGACGGCCTCGTAATATGACATTCTTCAGGCGTCACAAGTTAAATGACACTTGTCACCCCAGACCTGCCGGTCTAGCTGTTGCATGCAACTTAGGTGTGGGTTTGTCAAACCCAATATCGATCTACACACAACTATCACTTTCTTCCTACAAGAGACTCTGGTTACAATTTATAGGACTTTTAACTTTGTTACTTGAAGGTAACATGAAACGAATGTCTCACAAAGTTATTCATTAACAGATTTACGTGAACTAAACTAAAAACCCATTGGGTAATGAGTTTGAAATGTAAATGAAACATAAACTATACCTAGTATAGTTTATCATAAATGTTTGTAATTTCAAAGAACGCTTTTCTATGTAAGCCGAATGTATAGCAAAATATAACTATGTTTATCATGCCTTGTCTTGTACTATTGATAATGATGGAGGATTCTTACAAATTAGTGAGTATTTTTTGTTATATAATTAAACCACAACAAGAAAAACATGTAAAATATGAAATCCTCAAAGATCAACACTTTGCTCAACGTGTTACAAAGTGTGGTTAAAGTTATAAGCTGTTGATTTGTTTTTAACATTTCTGCACTGTTTTAGAAAAATCACACAAATCGTAGTAAAATCGTAGCTATAGTGACAGACAGTTTTGTAAAAATCACCGTAAATCGTAGTAAAATCGTATGGAGATGTGCAAGTAGTCATTTTAAAGGTATGAAACTGAACTACTTGCATATAAAACAGTTTTGAAAACTAAAATTTTAAGATGTTCAAAACAGTCAGTGAATGGAGTTAAACTTTTCTGATGAAAGCTGATGGATGAGTTTAGTTATGTTCTCGGTGTTTTAACTTGTATTCCCCACCTTAAAACTTAAGAAAAACATGAAAAGATAGGGTTATGAACTCACCTTGTGTGGTTTCAGTAGATGGATGATGAAGAAAGGATGTGTTCAACTCAAGAACACTTTAGAAGCTGCTTGAAGATTCGAAGATCTAACACAAATATGGTGATGTTTGAGTAAAATATCCATGATTTTAGTAGAAAGGAGAAATATTCATGTGAGGAGTGATATTACTTACTAGGAGTAGATGAAGAAGTTGTGATCAACTTTGAATTTTTGAGATTAGAGAGGGATAGTGAGAGAGAATGAGTTTTTGCTTCTTGGTGGAGTATGAATGAAATAGTAGGAGAGATAAGGATTTTTATATCCTTGGATCAAGGTGCTTGGCTGGAAAGAGTGGGAAAAGGACGATGGAATGACCAGGTATGGCGGAATAGTGACTGGGGATGGTCATGGAGTGGGTATGGGAAGTAACTTGTGTCCTTGCCCAAAGGATAAGTCAACACTCCACCTAAATATCTTACCCACTATATTTTTAATCTTAGATAATGATTACCCACAAAATGTGATTAGATTATGGAAATATGGGGTCTTATATGTCAAAATATAAGTTTGGTTGAAAATTCCCCAGTTAAAATCATGAAAAACGGGCCTAAAGCGAAGTCGTAGTCGAAAACCGGGTGAAATGGGCCTTACAACGAAGCTTCTCGGATGTGGGCCGGAGGTTCGGTCCCTGCTGCCATGGACCGAAGATGAGTAGGAGCAAAATAGCCCGAAGGAAAATTGACCGAAATAGACTGAAAGCGAAGTGGGGAGGTTTGGTCCGAAGGGAAGGGGTTCAGGTTCGGTTCGGAGGGTTCGGTCCTCAGTAGGCTTCGGGTTCGGTTCAAGCCACTTCGGTTCAGTAGTTCGGTTTCAGTCCTACATAGTTTGGTCCGAGAGGCTTCGCCCCTTAAGGGAAGGTTTCGGTTCTTTAAGGCTATTTTTCAAGAAATCTTCCCGTTTCGAGAGGTTTTTGACGCGGTTTAGGGCCGGGGTGACCCGAATGATTATAAAAAGTTACAGAAAGTTTTGAGAGAGATTTGGGAGAAATTTTTAATAGAGAGAGATAGAGTGAAAGACATTAGGGGAGACTTCTTTTGTGACCTTTTTGAGTGTTTGGCTTTGTAACGCAAGGTCCATAAACCCCTTTAATCCATGTTTAAGGATCTTACACACCCCCGAAGGGTATGCAATAGTGTTTTATTGTTTTGCTACACCATTTACCCAAATTAGGGTTCAAGAATCCTAAACATAAGAACTTTCCAAGTGATGACTTCTTATTAAAATAGCGAGTTGTATAATAATTACATAACATAAACCCTAGTATACAAGGGTTAGTTGAGTTGACCGGTTTGACTTGTTGACTTTATTTAACTTTGACTTGACTAGAATTCAACGGTTGTCACATCATCCCCCCGTTAGAAGGAATTTCGTCCTGAAATTAGCATTTTGACTGGGACTTCAAGAGTTCAGGAAGAGATGTGGGTACTTTTGTTTCATTTGATCTTTGCGTTCCCAGGTGAACTCGGGTCCTCGTTTAGCGTTCCAACGGACCTTCACGATAGGAATACGACTTTGTTTCACTCTTTTGATCTATCGATCCTTGATTTCAACTGGTTCTTCCACGAAGTGGAGACTATCGTTAACTTCAATTTCGTCGAGTGGTATCACGAGAGTCTCGTCAGACAGACACTTCTTTAGGTTTGATACGTGAAAGGTAGGATGTAATTTATTAAGTTCTTGTGGTAGTCGAAGCTTGTATGCCACTGGGCCAATCCTGACAAGGATTTCAAATGGCCCGATGTACCTTGGATTTAGTTTCCCACGTTTATCGAAACGTATCATCCCTTTCCAAGGTGAGACTTTTAATATAACTCCTTCACCAACCTGGAATTCCAAGGGTTTGCGTCGTTTATCCGTGTAGCTCTTTTGCTGATCTCGAGATGCTTTCAACCTTTCTCGAATCTGAACGATCTTTTTTGTTGTCTCCCTTATGATTTCAGGACCAGTGAGGGTGCTATTAGGGACTTGTCCCCTGGCTAGCTGTGTGTCCCCCACTTCTGCCCAACACAGGGGTGATATGCACTTGCGACTGTAGAGAGCTTCAAAAGGAGCGACTTTAATACTAGTGTGATAGCTATTGTTGTAGGAGAATTCGATAAGCGGAAAATGGGTATCCCATGCTTTACCAAAGTCTATCACACAGTCTCTCAACATGTCTTCTAGCGTTTGTATGGCTCGCTCGCTCTGTCTGTCGGTTTGTGGGTGGTAGGTCGTGCTCATATCTAGCCTAGTCCCTAGAGACTTATATAAAGACTGCCAAAACTATGAGGTAAGTCTACTATCCCGGTCAGAGATAATGGATATTGGCACACCATGCAGTCGTACAATCTCCTTGATGTACGTCCTAGTTAACTTCTCCATCTTTTCAGTTTCCTTTATCGGCATGAAGTGCGTTGATTTGGTCAATCTATCTATGATTACCAATATGGTATCAAGCCCGCTCGTTGTCTTAGGTAGCTTGGTTATGAAGTCCATGGTTATTCCTTCCCATTTCCACTCAGGTATTTAGGCTGTTGCAGCAACCCTGAGGGTTTTTGGTATTCCACCTTGACCTTGGCACAAGTCAAACACTTGCCCACATAGGTAGCAATCTCAGCCTTCATATTCGGCTACTAGAACAATTTCTTGAAATCCAGATACATCTTAGCAGAACCTGGATGGATGGAATATCGAGTTTTGTGGGCTTCATTCATGAAGAAATCTCGAAACCCACCGAACTTCGATGTCCAAATCCGATTCATGAGATAATGAACTCCATCATCTTTGACTTCTAGGTTTTTATCCATTCCTCTTAATGCCTCACCTGTCACATTTTCTGGCATCAAGGCTTCTAGTTGAGCTTGCTTGATTTGTATGGTCAGGTGTGAATTGATTATCATTGTTGATGACTTTACTCGACGACCTGAATATTCTTTTCTGCTCAGGGCATCGGCCACCGCATTGGCCTTGTCCGGATGATAGCGAATCTCGCACTCGTAGTCGTTCAGCAGTTCAACCCATCTTCTCTGCCGCATGTTGAGCTCTTTTTGATTGAGAATGTGCTGAAGGCTCTTGTGATCGGTACAGACGGTACACTTCGTTCCGTAAAGGTAGTGCCTCCCGATCTTTAGGGTGAACACTACTGCTCCCAATTCGAGGTCATGCATGGCGTAGTTAACCTCGTGCGTTTTTAATTGCCTCGATGCGTCGGCAATGACCTTTCCTTGCTGCATTAACACACACCCAAGCCCTTGTCTGATGCGTCACAGTAGTCTACAAAATCTTCAGTCCTTTTTGGGAGAGACAAGATCGGTGCACTGCACAGGGCTTGTTTCAACGTTTGCAACGCAGTTTCTTGCTTATCAACCCACTTAAACATCACAACTTTTTGAATCAAGGTGGTGAGCGGTTTAGCAATCTTGGAGAAGTTTTGGATGAATCTTCGGTAGTATCCAACAAGCCCTAAGAATTGTCGGATTTCCGTTGTTGTCGTTGGTGTAGCCCAGTTTTCAATCGCTTTGATTTTTGAGGGATCCACATGTATCCCTTTCTCGCTAACCACATGGCCAAGAAATCCCACTTCTCGGAGCCAAAATTAACACTTTGAAAGTTTAGCATAAAGCTTCTCAGTTCTTAGAGTCTCCAATACTAATCACAGATGCTGGTTGTGTACCTCTTTGCTTCGAGAATAGACTAGGATATCCTCGATGAATACGATGACGAATTTTTCTAAGAAGGGTTGACACACTCGGTTCATTAGGTCCATGAACACCGCGGGTGCGTTTGTTAGCCCGAAGGGCATCACCACAAATTCGTAATGACCGTAGCGCGTTCTGAAAAGTAACTTGATCCTTGTAGTTGGTCGAAGAATTCGTCGATTCGGGGTAGGGGATACCAATTCTTGATGGTAAGTTTGTTTAACTCCCGATAGTTGATGCACATGTGAAAGGATCCATCCTTCTTCTTCACAAATAGGACTGGTGCTCCCCATGGTGAAAAGCTTGGTCTGATAAACCCTTTGCTCAGTAGCTTGTTCAGTTGACTGGACAGTTCTTGCATTTCTGCCAGTAAGAGACGATATGGAGCTTTGGATACGGGGGTAGCTCCTGAGACCAAATCGATTTGGAATTCGACTAGTTGTGCAAGTGGTACACCTGGAAGGTCTTCTGGGAAGACGTCGGGAAAGTTACAGACATTCGGGATGTCTTTTACGCCTTTGTTTCTTGCTTCTTATCTACCACGTAGGCTAAGAAGGCGTGGTATTCCTTTCGTAGATACTTTTGAGCCTAGATGCAAGAAATGATTTGTAGATTTGTACTGGGTTTATCACCGTAGATAAGAAGGGTTTCGCCATTTGGCAGATTAAGGCGGACGACCCTTTTGTAACATAAAATGTCAGCACGATTAGAACCTAACCAATCCATACGAATGATGATGTCGAAACTTTTTATTGTGAATGACATTAGATCGATTTTAAATGAATGGTTGTCTAGAGTGAGGGTACACTCTGTGTAAATATCATTAGTGCCCTCAGCCTTTCCGTTTGCCATTTCTGTGACGTATGAATCTTTTAGTGACTGGGGATTTTGTTTAAGTATATGTTTGTATTGGTGGCTCACGAAACTCCTCTCTGCCCCTCTATCGAAAAGTATGCATGCATAAGAGTTATTGAGGAGGAACGTAGCGGTAACCACCGTGGGATCCTTGACTGCTTCTCTGTTCCCTAAAGCAAGGACTCTTCCTGCACCCCCATCATTGGCGTTTCGTGCCCTTGGGCAGTTTCTTTTGAAGTGCCGTGTCTCTCCACAGCCGTAACAGGTTTGACTTGCTCCGGTGTTGGCGACTGGGTTGGCTTGAGTGATGGATTGGGCATGCACTTTACAGAATCGAGCAGTGTGCCCCTTCTTGTTGCAATTACTGTAGTGCATTTCCCGACAACCACCGGTGTGGAAGAAGTTTCACTTGGGAAGAGTTCCAGCGTATTGCCTCCGTGGTGCCGGAGTGGATGGAGTAGTGGCAGCATGGATGGTAACAGTTTGTTGCTTCTTGGCGGCGTCCTGCGTCGGTTGCTTCTTTCGATTATTCCAGAACTTCCTCTTGTTACTTCCTCCTTTGACTTGATCGGAGGTGGTTGTAACACTGACATGGATAGCCCGATGATCGATGAGTTGTTGCGCCAACTCCTTGGCACTGTCAAAGGTGGTTGGCCTTGAAGCCAACACACTATTTTGAATTTGGGAAGATAGTCCCTAGAGATATCATTCCACCTTCTTGTCTTTCGGAGTGACCATTGCGGGACAAAGGAGTGCCAGATCGTTGAACTGGGCAATATAGGCTTCAAGGTGAGAGCCCGTCATCTTGAGGTTCCATAGTTCTTGCTCCAGTTTTTGTACGTCGCCCCTCGGGCAATACTCCTTTAGCATCAAAGCTTTTAAGTCTTCCCAGCTTATGGAGTTAGCCAGTGTGGAAGTAAGTGACTTAACTCGGCCATTCCACCAAGTGAGAGATCTACCGGTGAAACTGAATGCCGCATACTTGACTTTGCTCGTTTCGGAACAAGCACAGATTTCGAAGACTGCTTCAGTCTTCTCGAACCATTGCATTAGTGCGATGACCCTCGCTTCAATTGAAAGAATCGGGTTTGCCATTTGTGAAGTCTTTGTAAGAACATTCTTTCATATGCCCCATACTATCCCCGTGATTAGAGTGGGTAGCACTAGATCCAGAACCGCCGACACCATTGGTACCCATTTGTGACATTGCGGCCGCCATGGCCGCTGTTACCGCAGCTTGAAACATTGCAGAATCAAACTTTGGAGGCGGTGGTGGAAGAGGCGGTGCGGCGCTGCTGGAAGGTCTGGGTCTTTTCCTTGGCGGCATAGTTCTGTCATAAATTTTTAAGGACGAAAGGTTGGTGAGTTTTCAATAGTAAGGACGAGTCGGGTGCTATTTGAGCTAAATTATCGGTATTGCCCTGACTTTGTTGTATTGAAAGCAATACATAAATAAAGTATATACAAATAAACTTATGAATTTAGTAATAGAGACTCAACAGAACACTCGTGTTCTGCTCTGTGCCTGATCCGCTCCTAAAATTTACTTGGCGTACGCCGGTTGCATGTAATTAAGTTTTGATAAACCGTTGAACCTAATGAATCTGCCCTAAATCCACAACCAAACAAGGAACAGATCCTAAGGCGGACTCACCATTTCTAAGTCGATCGTCCCTTAACTACACATAACCTCGAGGTACGCCTAAATTTTTTTTAGAGTTATCATTTGTAAATTGGTTGTATTATCGAGTTATGAGTTCCCATGCCAAGTGTCCAACAAAATAAAATGCAAGTCAATTTCATTGATATAAACTTAGTACATGTTTCTTAATAAAAATCTGACCTCATAGGAGGTCTACATTACATCCACATAGAAGAAATTTTGACAGCATAACGACCCCTCGAATAGTGTAATCACTTAGACACACGGTCGAACCTACTTGCAAGAAAGAGTAGCACCAACACATACTCGAAATCCTAGTTTTTATAACAAAATGTGAGTAGTGTAAGCACTACTCGAGGCAGGTGGCATCTGGTCCATTGTGGCCTTGAGATGAGGTCGAGGCTCCCTGACGCTCCGCAATCTGGCGTTCGGTTGTAATCACTCTCTCCTCGAGAGCTTCATGCCTCACCTGGTACTCCCTTACCTCAGCTCGAGCGGCGGTAAGGTCCTCGATGAGTTGGTCCACGTGATAGAAGTCCCTTTCCAACTCCCTGGTGCGTGCATTGGTGGCCTCTGTAACAACGTTGAGATTCCGAACTTGACTTGCCATTTCCCTATTCTGGTTCCCCAGATTTGTGATTTGCTGGACCATGACGGGGAGGGCTCTGTCAGCCGGTACCCCATGGCTGAGGTCATAGTAACCCCGTTGATCGCCATATGGTGATAGTTAGCGTTGTTGTCAGCTCCACCTCTTGATTGTTGTTGCCAAACGGGGCTCATGCCCGTTGTAGCCGAAACGGTTCGCAGGCACCCTGGCGATGTAAGGAGGGATGATGACTTCCTCCTCGGGTTCCTCCTCTTCTTCTTCGTCCTCTATTTCTTCTTCCTCCTCGGGTTCTTCTTCTTCCTCAACCTCTTTGAGGTCTTCCTCAGGATCCTCCTCGATCATATCCTTGGGTCCTGCTTTGAGCCATCTAGCATTTCCCTCATTAGGGAAGTAAGGGTCTCCAGATAGATGGAATCCCGCCATGTCGCCTGTACGAGAATAGGGGTCTAACAGAGATGAAATGAATCTAGAATGTCGAGTTATAAAGTTACAAAATACCCCTATAGTATTTTTAAATGTTATGTTTGGTTTTTAGCACATTCGTTATAGGGTAGTGTTAGGTTGTTAGATTTGTTGCCCACTACGACTATCCCCCAATATATGCAAGTCACTTCTCGGACGGGTATAGTTGATCAGACTATATCCATCCCAGACCCAACCACATATCCCAAGGCATACTTGTAACGTACAACTCCGCCTCTTTTACTTTATGTTCTTCCTAGTTATGACACTATGCGAGCATGTATGCATGTACTTATACTATTAACAAGAAACCGTTTATTTTTTAAGAGTATAGTCATTTGAAAATGTTTAATCAGACACTTTTAGTCCCAAATGTGTTTATAGTTTGTATAACTTATGTGGTTCGATATACTTAGTTCACTATAAACATTGCTCTGATACCAATCTGTCACACCCCCAAACCTAGGATGGCAGAAACGTCCGGGGGTGAAGGACTTCATGTATAGTATCATAGAAACGAATATAATAGTGCTCAAAGTATAGACAACCAACATAAATATAATTGAAAAAGTTAAATCATAGTATATGTTTACATGTTTCTGAATCAATTTCATCATGTTAACAAAAATACAATGTTTGACGCCTTAGCGTTCCATCCGCAAAAGTAGTCGATTACCTGTTTACTGATTTCCTGAGAATACGAGTAGTTTTGAAAAAGTGTCAAGAATTAAGTCGGTGAGTTCATAAGCTTTTGAAGGTGATGCTAAAATCCTTTTCTTGTAACAGTGAGGTTTGTTCAAGAAAAATCCAATATTTTCCTTATGTAATGCGTTGTAGTCTAAAAAGTCAAGACCGAAATGTACAAGTATTTTTCCATACTTAAAGAAATTTATGCAAGTTGAAATCGACATGAACTTGACAAATTTAGAAGTAAAACCCGTAAATATTATGTTTTATTAATATCCCATGTGAGTTATTATAAGCATACTATCACTCAGACGACCTCGTAATACGACGTTCTTTAGGCTTCGCAAGTTAAATGACACTTGTCTCCCCAGACCTGCCGGTCTAACTGTTGCATGCAGCTCAGGTGTGGGTTTGTCAGATCCAATATAGATCTATACACTACTATCACTTTCTCCCTACAAGAGACTCTGGTTACAATTTACAGGACTTTTGACTTTGTTACTTGAAGGTAACATGAAGCGAATGTCTCACAAAGTTATTCATTAACAGATTTACGTGAACTGAACTGAAAACCCCTTGGGTAATGAGTTTGAAATGTAAATGCAACATAAACTATACCTATTATAGTTTATCATAAATGTTTGTAATGTAAAAGAACCCTTTTCTATGTAAGTCGAATGTATAGCAAAATATGACTATGTTTATCATGTCTTGTCTTGTACTATTGGTAATGATGGAGGATTCTTACAAATTCGTGAGTATTTTCTGTTATATAGTTAAACCACAACAAGAAAAACATGTAAAATATGAAATTCTCAAGGATCAACACCTTGCTCAACGTGTTACAAAGTGTGGTGAAAGTTATAAGTTGTTGATTTGTTTTTAACATTTCTGCACTGTTTTAGAAAAATCACAGAAAAATCATACGAATTTGAAAATCAATTCCATAAACTCTGAGAGTTTAGAAAATATTTCTAGTTTGTTCATAAATTTTATTATGATTTTTAGAAGTCTCTAACTGGTGTCAAAACGTTCATATTCACATGCTAGTCCGAATTCGTAGCTACAGTGATAGATAGTTTTGTAAAAATTACCATAAATCGTAGAAAAATCGTATGGAGATTTTCAAGTAGTCATTTTAAAGGAATGAACCTGAACTATTTGCATCTAAAACAGTTTTGAAAACTAAAAGGTTTAAGATGTTCAAAACAGTCCGTGAATGGAGTTTAAATTTTCTGATGAAAGTTGATGGATGAGTTTAGTTGTGTTCTTAGTGTTTTAACTTGTATTACGCCCCTTAAAACTTAAGAAAAACATGAAAAGATTGGGTTATGAACTCACCTTGTGTGGTTTCAGTAGATGGATGATGAAGAAAGGAAGTGTTCAACTCAAGAACACTTTAGAAGATGCTTGAAGACTCGAAGATCTAACACAAATATGATGATGTTTGTGTAAGATGTCCATGATTTAGGTGGAAAGGAGAAATAATCATGTGAGGAGTGATATTACTTACTAGGAGTAGATGAAGAACTTGTGATCAGCCTTGAATTTTCGAGATTAGAGAGGGATAGTGAGAGAGAATGAGATTTTGCTTCTTGGTGGAGCGTGGGTGAAATGGGAGGAGAGATAAGGATTTTTCTATCCTTGGATCAAGGTGCTTGGCTGGAAATATTGGGAAAAGGACGATGCAATGACCAGATATGGTGGAATAGTGACTGGGGATGGTCATGGAGTGGGTATGGGAGGTAACTTGTGTCCTTGTCCAAAGGATAAGTCAACATACCACCTAAATAACTTACCCACTATATTTTTAATCTTAGATAATGATTACCCTCAAAATGTTATTAGATTATGGAAATATGGGGTCTTATATGTCAAAATATAAGTTTGGTTGAAAATCCCGCGTTAAAATCATGAAAAACGGGCATAAAGCGACGTTTCGCGACAGAACCGGCACGACGCTGAATATATAAAGAATGCTAAAATCCGAGTTATAACGAAGAAGTTATGACTTATCGAAGTTTCGCGACAGAACCGGCACGTCGCTGAATGGCGTAAAATACGAAATTAAGATAGAGCGATATTTAGCCCGAGTATTCTAAACGAAATTCTTAGAGTTCGTTAAAAAGAGAGCGTGCATAAAAAGAAACGCCCAAATCTGACTTCGTATGAGGAAGTTATGATTTTTCGAAGTTTCGACTTAACAGTAGACAGCCCGAATACTCGATTTGAGATCAAGCGGTTTTTAGCCGAAAAAATCTAAACGAGAATTGAAGATCTCGTCAATGGTAGTGCAACGGTAAAAGGACAGACTAAAACAGACGTCAGATGAAGAAGTTATGAATTTATAACGGAGTTTTCCTGTCCCGGCCTACTAAAAATAATATATTAAAAATAAATTCAAAATTAGCCAACGGAGTCTAAACGAGAGTTGTAGAGCATAATCTCACCTACGCGTGGATATAAAGAACGTCAAAAACCGAGCTCGTATGCGAAAGTTATGAATTTATGAAGTTTGGGGCTTGAACCCCAAGGCTAAGTCAGTTCACGAGGTGAGCATTAGTGACTCACGAGGTGAATAGATGACGGACGTCTTCCAGGGCAAGTGGCCATGACGAACACAATGTTGTATCGAGCTCACGAGGTGATCAAGCTTACGAGGTGAGAATTAAAAACTCACGAGGTGAACTCAGAAAATTCACCCTATAAATAGAAATCAAGGGTCAACCGATTTAGGTTGCTCATCTCTTACTCTCCCACTCCTGTAACGCCCGCAGATCTGGGCTAGTCAATTTAGAGGCAATAGGGGTCGAAAACGAATTTTCGACAAAAAGATTATTTAGAATAAATAATCTTAACCAAGTTGTAGAATATGTCACAAGGTTTCTGTACATATAAAGAACGCCGAAATCCGAGTTATAACGAAGAAGTTATGACCCGTCGAAGTTTCGCGTCGGAACCGGCACGACACCGGGAAGCATAAATAGTGAATTTACGATAGATCGAGATTTAGCCTTATCTATCTAAACGAAAGTCGTAGAGTATGTTAAACTAAGAGCATCGATAAGAAGAACGCCCAAATCTGACTTCGTATGAAGAAGTTATGATTTTTCGAAGTTTCGGATTAGCAGTGTACAGCCCGAAATTCGAATATTAGATCGAGCGGTTTTTAGCCGACACGCCCTAAACGAGAATCGAAGATCTCGTTAAAAGTAGCATAACGATAAAAAAGTGGACGAAAACGGATGTCAAATGAAGATGTTATGAGGATTTAACGGTCCAATCCTGTCCCGGCCTGTTAATAATATAAAATTTAAAATCGAGCAAAAATTTGCCGATGGAGTCTAAACGAAAGTTGTAGAGTACGTTCCCACCTTCGCGTGGATATAAAGAACGTCAAAAACGGAGCTCGTATGCGAAAGTTATGATTTTTAGAAGTCGAGAGTGAAATTTGCGAAGTCTGATGCAAAAATGATGACGTGGCATGATCTAGGCCGTTCCTTGTTGCCCACGACTCGCTTCGGATGGATGACAGCTGGCTCGCAATGCAGCGCGTTCAAGAAGAGAACGCCCCGCATTCGGAATCGCTTGGCTTCGGAAGGTCCACGTCGCCTCGCTTCACATCTACGCCCCGCGTCCGAGGCCGGGTACCCCCAGCATACTTCGGTTCTTATCTCTTCCGATGAAATGCGAGACAGCTGGGTCTAGGTGGCGCCTTATCCGAAGAACGCCCAGCGTAGCCAAGGACTACGCCCAGCGTAATCCGAGGCCTCGCTGGGTATAAAAAGGGGCGAGGGTCTCCAACATTTTCACACCAATTCTCCTTCTCTCTCTAAAATACTTTCTCTCTCTAGCTCCCCAACCACCCCTAAGCCCTAGATAAAATCCCTAGCTCTCGAGGGAAGCCCCAAGGCTCCCGGAGTCCCGAGAAAAAGAGCCTTTCGGTTTCGAAATGCTGTTCCAATTAAGTTTCAGTTTTCGATAAAATTCGCTGTAAGTGTGCTACGCTTACGCAATTTTTAATATAGCTTTCTAATAATTATAGGAATGTTATTAGGTCCTTAAAATAATTATTTGGGCTATTATTATGAGTTATATAGAGTGTTATTAACGCTTATATAATAATAATAATAGTTAGACTAATTAATTTGTCGCGGTTATCGTTAGACTAAACCCTAGTGGTATTGGTACTAGGTTTTATCGAAAGAAATTGTTTTGAGAGTATCGAAGCGCTGTCCGAGTGCTGAGTCATCACCTTTCAGGTGAGTGCATGGTCCCCTTCAACTTACACATAGATATGAAGTATTTACTACGTGCTATGAGTGCATATTGTCTGTTTACTTGTTGTCAATGCTCGGTGAACGATCTTATACATGTTTTAAATGATTTAAACTGTATATGTATTTTATATCTACGAAAATGTTGGGGTAAGACATGGGTAGATGTAATAGATGAAATATGAGTTGGGTGATGAGTTGAGAGGTAAAATAGACCGTAAGGTGAGGGTGAGAGGTGGACGATGTGAGAAGCCTTTTTCCCAAATGATGGCCCCGTCATTCAGCAGAGTATGGATGACAACCACGGATTATTCTAGACAGTCCAGTGGAACACTAGCAGGCTCGCAACCTGTAGGTGTTGTGAACGACGTGTTCACTGGTGTACTCTAAAAACCCATTGATATGTATTGCGAGTGGACTCTCGAAAAGGATACTGTCAATAAAACCCGGCAGAAGCGCCTAAAGGACTCTACCGGCAGAAGCGCCTAATAGAGAACCTCATAACCCTAGCAGATGCGCCTAAAGGACTATTTCGGCAGATGCACCCCATAGGGAATGTCACAATTTTGGTAGTTGCGCCCTAGTGACAGAACTAGCAGACTGTGCTTGACAGATGTGTCATTTACAATGATGGAATTCATACCTATTCCTTAGGATACCCCTTAGGAATGAATGAACAAGAAATAGCTGATTCTTAGGGTAGATCCTTAAGAATAAAGAAGATAATGGGGATGGGTAATTGGGTTAACTGTTTGATGATTAAACATAATAATTATATTATTGTGGGTTGAAAACCCTATGTACTCACCAGGTTTCCCAACCTGACCCACTCAGTTTATTTATATCACAGATGACGATATGAAGTGACATTACACTGAGAGATTTAAAGAGATGTAGATCACTAGTGTAAATAATTGTAAGTTCTGTTTATGCTTATGATTCTATATTAACGATGACATCCCAAATGTTTTAAAATGAAATAAATACGTTTCTTCGAAAATGTTTTAATAACGTATTTATCATGTTTTTCTAGGAACAAATTCCGCAACATTTTTATTAAAAGAAGTACTCTGATTTTTATAAAGCATAAACAAAATCGGTCTTTTCTGACCGTGAAAATGGGGATGTCACAACTCCCGATACTCTCTCTAAGCCCTATTCTAACCCCCCCACCCCGAAGCCCCAGTATCATCCCGAGACCCGAAGCGAGTCCTGAAGCCCGAAGATCCCGAGAAGAAAAGAGTTTCCGAGCCGAAGCTTTGCCTGCGAGAAGCCCGGTGTGTGAAGATTTTCCAGATCTACCAAAGAATACTACTTCTGCAAGTCATAGTGCTGTCCGATCATCTTCTGATCAAGTGAGTGTGTAGTTACCTTCTTCTAACACATAATTATGAACTATTTTATACAAAATACGTGTTATGTGTATGTGTCTCATCTGTTGTTTGAAATACGTATTTAATGAGAATGCTATACATGTTTTAAACTATGTATAAAAATATGTACTTTTATCTACTAATATGTTGGGTAGAACATGGGTAGATAGTTGATGTGTGATAAACAAATGAGAGGCCTCGATGTTGTTGTTGTTGTTGATCTAGTTATTCAACGGAGTATGGATAATGACCATAGACTCTTTCTAGACAGTCCTGTGGAACGCTAGCAGGTTCATAACCTGTAGGTGTTGTGAACAATGTGTTCACGGTGTACTCTATCCCCCTCATGGTTGCCTTTAGGACATCTACTGTTCAGGAAACCCCTTTGCAGTAATGTCCGTCCCGATGAAAATCCTAGATTAGGTCCCTTGAGATAGATGTTGTTTTAGGGATGTAAAGTAAGGATAACGGGAATGAGTAATCGGGTTATTGTTGGTTTGTGAAATTAAATATAATTATTTATTGTGGGTTGAAAACCCAATATGCTCACCAGGCTCCCAAGCCTGGCCCACTCAGTTTTGTTGTATTACTGGTAGTGGCGCGAGAGCATAAGTTGGATGACTTATCAAGATCTTTTGATATTAGACCAGTTGTTATATGTAACTGTTGTATGGTCTATCTTTTGTTGTTTATGCTTTTGGTCTGGTTATCGGAACATGACATCCCGAATATTGTTATATAATGAAAATGCATCTCTTGATGAAATGCTTTGATAAACTTTATTTTATCATATTTTGTTTTGGGAACAAATTCCGCAACTCTTTTAAATCAATGGATTTACTCTGAAATTATTTTAAAAGCATAAATGAAAGCGGTCTTTTCTGGCCGTGATTTTAGGAATGTCACAGTTCGGTCCCTGCTGCCATGGACCGAAGATGAGTTGGAGCGAAATAGCCCGAATGCAAAATGGACCGAAATAGACCGAAAGCGAAGTGGGGAGGTTCGGTCCGAAGGGAGGGGTTTGGGTTCGGTTCGGAGGGTTCGGTCCTCAGCAAGCTTCGGGTTCGGTTCAAGCCACTTCGGTTCAGCAGTTTGGTTTCGGTCCTACATAGTTTGGTCCAAGAGGCTTCGCCCCTTAAGGGAAGGTTTCACTTCATTAAGGCTAATTTTCAAGAAATCTTCATGTTTTGAGAGGTTTTTGGTGCGGTTTAGGGTCGGGGTGTCCCGAATGATTATAAAAAGTTAAAGGAAGTTTTGAGAGAGATTTTTAATAGAGAGAGATAGAGTGAAAGACATTGGAAGAGGCTTCTTTTGTGACCTTTTTGAGTGTTTGGCTTTATAACGCAAGGTCCATAAACCCCGTTAAGCCATGTTTAAGGATCTTACACACCCTCGAAGGGTATGCAATAGTGTTTTATCATTTTGCTACATCACTTACCCCGATTAGGGTTCAAGAATCCTAAACATACGAACTTTCCAAGTGATGACTTCTTATTAAAATAACGAGTTGTACAATAATTACATAAAGTAAACCCTAGTATACAAGGGTTAGTTGAGTTGACCGGTTTGACTTGTTGACTTTATTTGAGTTTGACTTGACTAGAATTTGACGGTTGTCACATTCATGGAGCGTGTGTGGTTAATCGACACAATAACTTGGACTAACAAGGGTGGCAAAGGGTAGCTCGAGAATTATCAAGGATCAATAGAGCATGTGTGGTTAACCGACACATTGATTAGGTGGTAAATGACTCGAGAGTGCTAAGCTAATTTGCATGGTTATTCATACCTTGTTTGTGATCCTCAGTATCCCAGTCACAAAAATGAAGGGCATAATCGAGATTAAACATGCCATTGAAAAGTTCAATCAATCTCAAAAAAATCTAGGAATTTCATTTCATTTAAAACCTAATTCTTCATTTTGTTTTTCGTGGTGGAATTGGTAATTGGATTACGACATCCCTCTTCCAAATTGTGAAATATTGTGTTGGGTCCTAGCCTTAATATTTCATTTGGGAGTTATATTAAGTATTCTTTATCTAATCTAAACTTTGTTCTTTTTCTTTTCGGATGTATGGACCAAACAACGCTTCTAGCTCGAATTCCAACTCCACTGGTTCCTTTCTCTCGTGAACATTCGTGCGAGGGTTACCTTCGAAGGATCAAATTTCAATTATTAGATTTGCAACATTCGGATAGCCCTGCGTTAGGAGAAAAATGAATACGTTCTCGACAAGCAACTTGTAACACCAATAAAAATTGTTCAAAAACAATCACATGTGATTATGCCAAATTGCCAATCATGTAATGTGATTTTGTTAAACTAGTAATATGATAAACTTACTATGTAATTCTGAAGGGTTTTGGTCCTAAGAACATCCTATGTTCTCATACAAACCCTAATGCTTGGATCTAGGTTTCTCTATTGTACATGCAAGTTGTCCAAGACTATAAACCCTAATTCTAGCATTCAAGTAATCATATTAACATAAGAATAGGTTTAAGATATTACCTTGATTGTTATGTAGCAATAACAATCCAATTCCTCCTTGTATTGACTTTAGAAAGCATAGAGTCACAATTGTCACTCCTCTAATGGTTCACATACACCATAAGCAAGAGGATGAAGAGGAGAAAGGATGGAGGCTGCCCAAAAACGTCTACAAACCCTATAGGAGTCTTCGCCCCATTTTTGGTCATAAGGGATCTCTTTATATAGGAGGCAATTAGGGTTATCTAACAAGGAAACCCTAATTTGGATGCTTAAGCCCTAAGCAACCCATGGAGCCCTTTCCTTAAGGCCTTGGACGATTTCATATGGGCTTCCCCCATAGAATTCGTCCACCTTATAATAAAAGGCAATCCATGGCCCAAATTGCAATTATCTGATAATTACAATTCGAGTCCCTTAAGTTTAATTAATCTCTTTTAGTCACAAAACTAATTACCAATTAATTATTGACTAATATTAATTAAACAATATGATTTCTCCTTTAATATATTATTCTCATAATATATTAATAAATCATATTTAATCCTTTCTCTCCATAATTCATCCTATCAAGTTGCTTTGGTGAAGGCAACCCAAAAGGACCATGCACCATCGGGTCAAGTACATACCAAAATAATTATGGACTTAGACACTAATCCAACAAATTCATGTTAAATTACGAACTTTCATACATAATTTATAATACAACTCAAAGTATACGTCCATACGATTCCAAAAATATAGAGAACGTCTAAATCTGAATTCGCGAGTAGAAGTTACGATAAACCCTAACGCTATAATTCTATATAATAATATGAATTTAAAATAGACTCAGAATTAGCTATTGTAATCTAAAAGAAAGTTGTAGTACTCAGAAATACCTACGCGTGGATATAAAGAACGTCAAAAACGGAGCTCGTATGTAAAAGTTATGACCTTCCGAAGATGAAGCTGTCTAAGAGCATGACACGTGGCAGAAACCCTAGCCGCCTTAATTCACAATGTGAACATGAAGTTCGCGACGTGAAACGCGTCAGGGACACTAATCGGTGCTTGAAAACACGTGTTAAAGCTACGGGATGACTCATGGAAGTTCACGACGTGAACCTATCATGTTTACGACGTGAATGGGCCCAAAACAACCTATAAATAGCGATCAAAGCTCATTCAATCCTTACACCTTCTCCTTTCATTCTCACTCGTTTCCGAAGGCCGTTTCCCTTCCCAAGCCTAACAACGAGGAGCCTCTGACCGTTTAGATTCTATAGATCACACTACTTGGGTGAGTTTCACGTCCCCACTATTTAATGTTTTCAAGGGAAAACGCATGCTAAATATATAATAAAAGTTAATATTATGTTTATGTGATAGTATGTTCGTATCAACATATATAGTTATATTAACCGGAATATAGTTTTGTCTCATATACACCTAAGTATATATGATATTTTGTTAAACTTGTTATTATGTTAGTATTATAGAAGTGTACTTATATATACCCGAATTTATACTCGGGAATTCTATATATTATGTGTGATGTAGCTTATGAGTTATACTCTAGGGTACTATATATATATATATATATATATATATATATATATATATATATATATATATATATATATATATATATACACACTATTTTGTGTTATAGAGCCGGAGTTATACTCGGAAGTTATATATATTACTTGTTAAAGTATGTTATATGTATTATTTCTGGTTTTATGTCAAGATAAAACCTGGTTTTACTTCAAGTTATAGTTGTTATACCGCCTAAATGTTATGAACTTAGGAGTAATGTTTAAAAGCATAGTCTAGTAACTTAGGGTTTTAGACATGAAAATGCTTTTGTTGTTAAAACTATAGAACGCCGAGAACGTCTACATGAGCTACCTCATTCATCAACTAAGATTGGAAATCTTAATGGAAATCCTATGAACTGTAAGCGTTAATCCCGTGTGAGCGAGGAAGTTATGTATAGATCTATGTGGGTTAACGCCCCATCCGTTGTTGTTGGCTACAACCCAAACAGTTTTACGGTGGACTATAGATCTATGCGGGTTAACGACCCCACCCATGGTTGCTAGCGACAACCCAACGGTCTGCGCGTGATGAACTGTCCTTTTGATTGTTATGGACCCGGCGTCGATGAAGCGTATGGGGGAAGTATTTACCTTGGTGGAATCCTTTATGGCACCAATGGCGGTTTTATTGTGGCACCAATGGAGGAACAATTGGTGGGATATCTTTTAAATTAGAGGTTTGTATGCCTAACAATGGTTACAGACTCATGGTAGCACAATTGTAGAAGCATTATACTTTGTCGATATACAAGTATGAATGTTAAGTATAAGTTTCCCAAAGACGTATACTCTAAGTACAAGGAATTTGTAGGTTTACTACTTGCTCATTAAGTAGACAATTATACCTAGCACACTTACTCTTATATAATTGAAATAGATTTATATGTAGCGGTTTTACTCGTATAAAATTGAAATAGATTTGTACGTAGCGGTTTTACTCATATAGAATTGAAATAGATTTATACGTAGCAAAATGTTGGAAAGTCAAAATGATATCTTCAAACTAATTCTTTGAACTTAGAAAAAGTATTATTTTTATATGGAGTCAAAACCTATAAACTCACCAACTTTATGTTGACGTATTTTAAAATGCATGTGTTTTTAGAAAGTTGATAACTATTATACAAGAAATGACGTTATACTAACCGGTGTTTCCGCCGACTGCCGGGGTGTGACAGATTGGTATCAGAGCTATTAACTATAGTGAATTAGTACTTTCTTAGGAAAGCACGACTATAGTTTAGGCTTAGGTATATCCCTTAGCCTACAATATAAAGTATTATTAAGTATTCTACTGAAGGACTACTTACGGGAGCGGTGACAGGATAGACATGTCGATTTGCATTGTTGGATTTCAGAACGACTATATGCTAAAATGATCCTGCCCACCGACTGTCCTGGTCGGTGCCTTATCAGCTAGACCTGAAGTAACAAAAAATAATGAATAATACTCATGAATACAATAAACACAAAGATATAGAGTTATGTATGAACTCAGTACCGCGATGAGAACACATGTATATAACCCAAAAATTTAGAAAACCCAAGCCCTCGATAAGAATTCAATGCAAGGTTTTAGGTCAAACTACTTAGTCGAGTTTTATTGTACAAGGTACAAACCACAACTAAACGTAGACTGATCACCTATGTTTAATTATGGTTAGGCCGATACATAACTAAACTTGGATACGGTGGTTGATAGAATGTGTACTTGAAGATGAAGATGAAGACGCTGATGATTCTCTATGAATGATTATTAGCCTTGAAGTTAATTTTGGGTATGTTTTTGTTATGGCGTCTTCATTTAGCTTTCTTTAGCCTAGCATTGGTCTGGTGCATGTTATCAATGTTGTTCCATGACAAGTATTTTGGAAATCTTTAATTTTATAAGATAATTTTGTTTGTTAGTATAGGCAAGATCATTGGAGTACAAGATTTGTATGTTTGAACTTTGATTTCAAAATATCAAATAAAGCTTTTGCTTAAACAACTATAAATATATTTGGGTGAGTTCCGAATCAAGTAGGCAATTAATGAAAAAACATAGATAAGACAGTATTCATAGCCACTCAATTAAGCACAAATCCAAAAAGATCTAAATGCAAATAAGTAATTCAATTTAATATGAAAATGCATTTGAAGTGCACCTTTAACGCTATCCATGTTGTTAATTACATACGTAGTATGTTGAATCTTATATTTATAACATAAATCTGTTTCCATGTTTAAATTAGGAAAAGATCTATAGGAAAAAAATTATTGTATCTTATATTTATTTTGTTACATATATTTTTTGTTTTCAAGTTCAAATCGGGAAAAGATCTGTAGGAATAAAAATTCATGTAAGAGCATATGATATGAGCAACTTGAATTGGTGTTATAACAAGAAACAACAAGGTACAAACCACAACTAAACGTAGACTGATCACCTATGTTTAATTATGGTTTGGCCGATACACAACTAAACTTGGATACGGTGGTTGATATAATGTGTACTTAAAGATGAAGATGAAGACGTTGATGATTCTCTATGAATGATTATTAGCCTTGAAGTTAATTTTGGGTATGTTTTTGTTATGGTGTCTTCATTTAGCTTTCTTTAGCCTAACATTGGTCTGGTGCATGTTATCAATGTTCTTCCACGACAAGTATTTTGGAAATCTTTAATTTTATAAGATAATTTTGTTTGTTAGTATGGGCAAGATCATTGGAATACCAGATTTGTATGTTTGAACTTTGATTTCACAATTTCAAATCAAGCTTTTGCTTAAACAACTATAAATATATTTGGGTGAGTTCCGAATCAAGTAGGCCATTGATGAAAAAAACATACATAAGACAGTATTCATAGCCACTCAATTAAGCACCAATCCAGAAAGATCTAAATGCAAATAAGTAATTCAATTTAAAATGAAAACGCATTTGAAGTGCACCTTTAACGCCATCCATGTTGAATTACATATGTAGTATGTTGAATCTTATATTTATTTTATAACATATATTTGTTTCCAAGTTCAAATTTAGAAAAGATCTATACGAAAAAAAATTATTGTATCTTATATTTATTTTGTTACATATATTTTTTGTTTTCAAGTTCAAATCGGGAAAAGATCTGTAGGAATAAAAATTCATGTAAGAGCATATGATATGGACAACTTGAAGTGATGTTATAACAAGAAGCAACAAGATGAGGGGGTGGTGTTCATGGTGTTCTAACACCATGTTAAGAGGAGAGAGACAAAGAGAGATAATTTGGCAGCCAAAACGTGATCACGTTTCTTCTTGTCATGGAGACAACAAGAAGCACCACAACAAGATGCAACAAGAAGGGGATGGGTGGTGTTTTTGATGTTATAACGGCGTTATGGGCTGCCAACTCAGCCACAACAAGAAGCAACACAACCCACACCGTATGCTCTAATAGTTGTATGTCCTTACAATGTTGAATTATATTGGAAATTGAACCGTCAAAAAGTTGATTGTTAAGCTAAGAAAAATGAAATATCTTCATACTTATGTTCTTATTTATCTTCTCATCTATTTAATAAGTGTTTGGATGAATTATTAATTTTATCAAATTATTATTATTGTAATCATTTCACAGGAAGAAAAATACTAATTTCAATAATGTGTGTTTTACTACTACACAAACGCAATGACAATGTTTAATGCTATTGGAAATTGGACTGTCAATAAGCTGATTATTAAACTAATTTCAGTAATGTGTGTTTAATTACGAGTTAACATAAAAAGCAGTACGAATTGTTCAAATTCTATATTACTAAACTTAATAATTAAATTCTAATACTAAATTAATAACCTAAAGGACTTAATACCAACACATCAACTTAATAGCTATTTAAACAAATAACGTAAAGCTTTTAACAATTATTTGTAATATGACCTGCTGTTATCTTAAGTCGTAAGATTACAATTAAATATAACACTATTTTATGTATTATATATACCGAGTTCAGTTTTGCCTTCAGGGATTAGGGGTATTTTCATCCCCGTCCTCGTCCCTGCTGCATTAAAAAGGGTTCGCCAGTCAAATCGTATTCGGGCATCGGTTCTGTGTCAAGTACGTGGCTTTTTACCATCCATAGTCTTAATACTTAGGATAAACATATCTGGAAAAAAAAATCGAGGTGGATATGAAGAATGGATGTCTTGAAGGTGTATGTTATAACTTTTTTTTCTTAAAAAACCTGGTTTTCCAAGTTTGGTGTATGTTATAACTTTTTTTTTCTAAAAAAAACCAGTTTTCCATGTTTGACCACATTGGTTCTGGTCCAATTTATAATTGAATTTATTGTTGAATTAGTTCAGTTACACGCGGTTTTCACCCATTAAAAAATCGGGTATCCTGATTGGTTCCTAGTTTAACCAGTTGAGCCTATCCGATTTTCAAAATAAGGTATTGGTCCATTAGGGTGAACGGAGTGAGGCTCGCCATCGAGACACCAAGGCTCACTACGAGGAAGAGAACAGCACCCCCTAGCTCTCGCTAGGGGGCTCGCTAAGGGTTACTCGTCAACTGCATGACAAGTAGTAGTAAGAGAAAGCAATGGAAGAATTTCATTAGTGCAAAGGAATTGGAACGGATTGCAAATAGTTTCACTCCTTTAATTTCCAACCACTTCTTTAGTTTCTAAATGCCTAATTCAATTCTACATTTACATTCCACAGTAAATAAAGTTAATAAAAAAAGTCGGAAAAGCTTTTGCCAATGAGTCGTTTTGGGAAGTCGTGAAGGGCAGTCGAAAATGGCTAGGGTTGAAAACTCCTGACGATTACGCGAGGATGTCCAAACGAAGCAAAACTTCCGATACCACCAACAATCAATCTTCCGATGCGCGTATCGGAGGGATTTCCATCAATGAAGATCCTTACAAAGTTCCAAATCGTACTATGGAACGAGACAAATCAAAAAGAAAGTTTAAAAGAGCACAAAGTACATCGACTGAAGCATAGGAAATAAGGAACTCAAAGGGTTGGACGATAAGCTTGAGTGTTTTTTGGAAGTGGAAAAGTTAAAAGAAATGATCAGTGCTAAAAAAGAATAGAACAGTGCGTTACAAGTTTACTTAACACCCTCGGGAGATCACTTGTTTGAGGAGAAATGTCGGACTGTTAACAACGCAAAGTGGGATCTTGCTAAAGAATGGTGGTCAAGAATGGATAAAATGAATGAGGATAATTCACAGTGCAGTAATCCATACTGATCTTCACCGCCATTTGACCGATCGTCTTTGAACGATGGACAATCTTGATCTAAATATGCCAGTGGAAGACGAATCAGAAGGCCAATGTTCGAAGGAAGTGTGCTTTTTTTATCAAGTGAGTTTTAGTAATGAAGTGTGTTTTTATGTATTAAATCGTGTTTTAGGTTTTAATTAGTATTAAATCGTGATTTAAGTTATTGTAATCATTTTTATTTAATATAAAGCGTTTGTCGTTAAAAAATATTATGTCATATTAATTAAATCAAAAAATTATTTGTGTAATATTAAAAAAAATATTTTATATAATATTAAATAAAAAATATTTGTTTATTAAAATAAAGTAATTTTAAAATAAATTACAAAATGAAAATAAATAGGATATATTTTATATAATATTAAATAAAAATGTTTGTTTATTAAAATAAAGTAATTAAATTGAATTAGAAAAAGAAAATAAATAATTGTTTACTAAGACTGTTACCACTCCCTACTAAATGTTAAGACTAGGTGTTTAAGTGAGAAAAATAAAGTGACACTAAAAAAGCTGACGTAGCAAAATGCTAGGAGTGTTATCACTCCCTTAGCCTTACGAGGTCGGAGGATTTAAGATCATTTGTGCCACCACATGTAACATAACTTACACTCATTCAAATTTGATTTGTCAATTTTTGTTTTATTTCTACGATTGACTTAAATGGCACTTAAAGTGGATGATGAGATGCCTTATTTGTTATGGTTTGACAATGGGCATGTTGACTCTTCTAGGAGCAGAAACCAATGATAGTAGATTTGGGGCTTCCACTTGGAATACAAACTATATTATATTTTGTGTTAATCTAAAGTTATTACCGGACATTTCTGACAAAAAATGACATTTTGGATTTTGAATTGTTGAATACAATTTTTTTATTGCAAACAGTTTTTTATATAAAAAATATTCTAGACAACTAATCTTGAACACTTGCTCACAAGAATAATAGTGAGACAATATCGTTCAAGGGACTCAAGCTTTCAAACTTGTGTATACAAACAAAAAAATCACACTGTCGCAGATGCGACTATAGTATTAAAGTTAAGAGTTTAGTTTCTTCGAGTGATTAACACTTATATAGGTGTTTACTTTGATCGCCCATATCGGTCGGATAAAAAAAACAAGATTGTGGGTATATTGAGTGATGTGATGAAAAATACGTAACATTTGATACATCAAAAAGTTTTATTAAGAACGTTCTAAGTTGTCTAAGATGATTGAGTGGTTGATGAAGATGACAGTGAACCAAAGATGCAAAAACCAATAGAAACAAAATAATAGTGAATAGAACAAGTTTTAGTGTGAAAAAACAATAGAAACAAAGTAGTACCGTGAACCAAAAATATATATATATATATATATATATATATATATATATATATATATATCTAAATACAAGAATGGTTAACTCCTACATTATACTATACCATCCATACATGAACTATTGCAATATTTTAAATACAAAAATACATGTATAGTATGCAACTTATTATCCAAATACTTATATTTTTGTGTATAACTAGTATAATACATCAATACACACACAATGCACAAATAATTGGGGTAATACATTGTTTCTAAATCCGAACAAATACATAAATAATTAAACCAATACATCACACAAATAGATGAATGATAAAATCAATTCATTGCTTGGAAATTTAATATCAAATACACCTCTTAACTTGAGGATCAAAACAAAACGAAACTTATATACTTTACCGATTAATGGTACAACTTTCGAGTGTGCATCTACACAAAATAATATTACTTGCAAGACTCCTTACTTGGCTGTCAAATTAAAGACTGATTACACTCTCTTTCTTTCAATCAGCACAACACCAAAATCAAATCAACCCAAATCAAATCAGTTTTTATATAAAAAAAAAAGATATCTTCTTCTACCAATTCTTTCCCGTTTCTGGATCTTCAGCCAAAGAAGAAGACTGTTGCCCTTCTCTATCTTTGTAACGATCGCAGCCTCGTTTCTTCTTCTTCCTTTTGATTTCAAGCAGCAAAACAGCCTCATCACCATCATTCTTCTTCATTCCTTCCTGTCAAAAATCAAACCTGAACACCCACTTAGGCCCTATCGAATTCTGCAAAAAAAAAAAAGAAGAAGAAAAAGAAGAACAGGGGAGCTGCCGGAACAGCCCCCATCCACATACCTGCTATCGGTCGGAGCAATATACCACATCGCACTTTCTCTTTTAACCCGTCGAAAAACTGCCGCCGAACACCCTTCCGGGGTTGCTGTCGCTCCAATCGAACCAACCCTTGCCCCTCGCACCTCTTCCTCCTATTTCCTTCGCAACCCGCTATCGAGACTGAAGCAAGCAACCGAGAAGCTGCTGGAGCAGCTCCTCACTGCACCCACTGAGACCACAGCAGCTTCGATGCTTCTCACCTTCGGTCTCGTCGAACCTCGGAGAAGGCGATCCTTCTCGCGATCGAACACTGAAACCTCGTGCCACCTGCAAAGCCTTCGTGCTTCCCTCTCGTCGTCTTCGTTCGCGCTCCCTTCTGGCCCGCCAATTGTTCCTTCGCATCTGCCATTCATCCGTGTTCGACTGCTTTCGTTCGTATCTTCCCATTTCCTTTGCCCGACCAAACAAGGAAACGGGGTCTTAAAAGCCCTAATTTCATTTAGTTTGTGAAATGACCAAACTAACCTCCTTATGAACTCATGTATTAAAACCAAGTTTCTAATTTATTATTATTATTATTATTATTATTATTATTATTATTATTATTATTATTTTATGGATTTCACCGACTTTAGTATTTTGGTTATTTTGATATTTTTTGAAACTAATCATTAATCATGTTAATTCATTGCCCTAATTAGTTGAATGTCTCTATAATAGGTTTGAAAGGTACTTATGTATTATTTTTACACGGTGAATGAAAATGAAAGAAACTACATATTAGTGTTCAAAATATATTATACAAAATATTTTAACATAAAATGCATAAAACATGTTACATAGTTCAATGACCGACATCTAAAATTTCTAGCACACCAACCTCAAAGTGAGCATCAAACATCTCGATGTAACTTTAAATTAAGTTAATGATATCCTTGATTAATAAAAATCACTCTCATAATTGTGGAGTTGGCACACATACGTCTTCGATGCTTTCCATTGACTTTAATAACTAACTAACTAACTAACTATATATATATATATATATATATATATATATATATATATATATATATATATATATATATATATATATATATAGACACACACACACATTATAACCGAGAAATAAAGTCGAACACAATGTTGTCAACAAAACTACGTTTCTAACTCTCCAAGCTTCAATCCTTACACCTTCTCCTTTCATTCTCTCTCGTTTTCGAAGGCCGTTTCCCTTCCCGAGCCTAACAACGACGAGCCTCTGACCGTTTAGATTCTATAGATCACGCTACTAGGGTGAGTTTCACGTCCCCACTTTTTAATATTTTCGGGGGAAAACACATGCTAAATATTGAATAAAAGTTAATATTATGTTTATGTGATAGTATGTTCGTATCAACATATATAGTTATATCAACCGGAATATAGTTTTGTCTCATATACACCTAAAGTATATATGATATTTTGAAATCATACAACGATGTTAAACTTGTTATTATGTTAGTATTATAGAAGTGTACTTATATATACCCAGATTTATACTCGGGAATTCTATATATTATGTGTGATGTAGCTTATGAGTTATACTCTGGGGTACTATATATACAATGTTGTGTTATAGACCCAAAGTTATACTCGGAAGTTATATATATTACTTGTTAAAGTATGTTATATGTATTATTGCAGGTTTTATGTCAAGATAAAATCTGGTTTTACTTCAAGTTATAGTTGCTATACTGCCTAAATGTTATGAAATTAGGAGTAATGTTTAAAAGCATAGTCTAGTAACTTAGGGTTTTAGACATGAAAATGCTTTTGTTGTTAGAACTATATAATGCCAACAAAGTCTACATGAGCTACCTCATTCATCAACTAAGATTGGAAATCTTAGTGGAAATCCTATAAACTGTAACCGTTAATGTCGTGTGAGCAAGGAAGTAGTGTATATATCTATGTGGATTAACACCCCATCTGTGATTGTTGGATACAACCCAAACGGTTTTACGGTGGACTATAGATCTATGCGGGTTGACGACCCCACCCGTGGTTGATAGCTACAACCCAACAGTCTGCGGGTGATGAACTGTCCTATTAATTGTTATGGACCCGGCGTCGATAAAGCGGACGGGGGAAGTATTTACCTTGGTGGAATCCTTTATGGCACCAATGGCGGTTTTATTATGGCACCAATGGAGGAACCATTGGTGGGATATCTTTTAAATCAGAGGTTTGTATGTCTAACAGCGGTTACGGACTCATGCTAGCATAACTTTAGAAGCATTATACTTTGTTGATATACAAGTATGAATGTTAAGTATAAGTTTCCTAAAGACTTATACTCTAAGTACAAAGAATTTGTTGGTATACTAGTTGCTCATTAAGTAGACAATTATACCTAACACACTTACTCGTATAGAATTGAAATAGATTTATACGTAGCGGTTTTACTCGTATAAAATTGAAATAAATTTGTAACTAGCGGTTTTACTCGTATAGAATTAAAATAGATTTATACGTAGCAGTTTTACTCGTATATATAAACTAATGTTGGAGAGTCAAAATGATATCTTCAAAATCAATTTTTGAACTTAGAAAAAGTATTATTTTTATATGGAGTCAAAACATGTAAACTCGCCAACTTTATGTTGACGTATTTGAAAATGCATGTGTTTTCAGTAAGTTGATAACTATTATACAAGAAATGACGTTATACGGCCCGGTGTTTCCGCCGACGGTCGGGGTGTGACAGATTGGTATCAGAGCTATTAACTATAATGAATTAGTACTTTCTTAGGAAAGAATCACTATAGTTTAGGGCATACTCTGTTAGGTTTAGGTATATCCCTTAGCCTAGAATATAAAGTATTATTCAATATTCTACTGAAGGACTACTTACGGGAGCGGTGACAGGATAGACATGTTGATTTGGGTTGATGGATTTCAAAACGGCTATATGCTAAAATGATCCTGCCCACCGACTGTCTTGATTGGTCGGTGCCTTATCAGCTAGACATGAAGTAACAAACAATAATTAATAATACTCGTGAATACAATAAACACAAAGATATAGAGTTATGTATGAACTCAGTCCCGCGATGAGAGCACATGTATATAACCCAAAAATTTAGAAAACCCAAACCCTCGATAAGAATTCAATGCAAGGTTTTAGGTCAAACTACTTAGTCAAGTTTTATTGTACATGGTACGAACCACAACTAAACGTAGACTGATCACCTATGTTTAATTATGGTTAGGCCGATACACAACTAAACTTGGATACGTGTGACATCCCCAAAATCACGGCCAGAAAAGACCGATTTTGATTTATGCTTTTAAATAATTTCAGAGTAAATCATTTTGATTTGAAAGAGTTGTGGAATTTGTTTCCAAAACAAAACATGATAAAATAATATTTATCAAAGCATTTCATCAAGAGATGCATTTTCATTATATAATCATAACGCGGGATGTCATGTTCCGATACAGACCATAAAGCATAAACGATAACATTACAAGTCATTTAACAAATATATACATATACAGACTTGTAAACAAAACAACTTGATGATTCAACCATCTTATGCCCTCGCACCACTACCTGTAATACAAATAAAACTGAGTAGGTCAGGCTTGGGAGCCTGGTGAGCATATAGGGTTTTCAACCTACAATAAATTAATTATATTAATTTCACCAACCAATCACTATCCCAATTACCCATTCCCGTTATCCTCACTTTACGTCCCTAAAACAACATCTATCTCAAGGGACCTAATCTAGGATTTTCATCGGGACGGACATCACTGCTAAGGGGTTTCCTCAATAATGGATATCCTAAAGGCAACCATGAGGGGGATAGAGTACACCGGTGAACACATCGTTCACAACACCTACAGGTTATGAACCTGCTAGCGTTCCGCTGGACTGTCTAGAACGAGTCCGTGGTCGTTATCCATACTCCGCTGAATAACTAGATCAACAACAACAACAACATCGAGGCCTCTCATCGGTTTATGACACACCAACTATCTACCCATGTTCTACCCAACATATTAGTAGATAAAATATATATTTTCATACATAGTTTAAAACCTGTATAGCATTTTCATTCAATATATATTCCACATAACAGATGAGGCATACCCACATAACACGTATTTCATAGAAAGCAATTCAGATCTATGAGATGGAAGAGGGTGAATATACATTCACACACATAACAACAAATTATACACATAACACGTATTTCGTATAAAATACTTCATAATCATGCGTTAGAAGAAAGTAACTACGCACTTACACCTATAAACAACAATATACTTAATACACTCGAACCATACTTGTATTATTATCGTGTTTATGAAAGGTAGTATACACTCACTTGATCAGAAGATGATCGGACAGCACTACGACTTGCAGAAGTAGTAATCCTCAACAGATCTGGAAGATCTCTACAAAAATCGAACTTCTCGTGGGCAGAGCTTCGGCTCGGGAACCGCACTTCTCGGGATCTTCGGGATCTCGAGACTTGCCTCGGGGCTCGAGAATAATACCGGGGCTTCGGGGTATTTCTGGCACGCAAAACGATGCAAAACAGGAGAGAGAAGAGAGAAAATGAACAACAGAATCGACTGCCTTCGGATCCTATTTATAGGAGGCTGGAGCCTCAGAGTACGCGGGGCGTACAGGCGTACGCAGGGCGTACGCGTCCGAATTCATCACTGCTTACGTATCCGAAGTCCTCGAGTGCGAGTTTCGACATCCTCGGAGTACGCGGGGCGTACACGAGTACGCGGGGCGTACTTCGGATCGGATCGCTGACTCCCCTACGGATAATGCCAGATTTTCTAATTAAAAATAAATACAAATTATTTAATAAACTTCGGAAATTCATATCTTCTTCATACGAACTCCGTTTTCGACGTTCTTTATATCCACGCGAAGGTGAGACTACGCTCTACAACTTTTGTTTAGACTCCGTCGGCTAGTTTTAACTTTATTTTTATTATTAATTATTAATAGGCCGGGACAGAAACTTTCGTTATAATTTCATAACTTCTTCGTTTGACGTCCGTTCTCGCCTAACTTTTAATCGCTTCGATACCAACAACGAGACCTTCGATCCTCGTTTAGATTGCTTCGGCTAAAAACTGCTCGATCTTAAATCAAGTATTTCAGGCTGCATACCGCTAAGTCGAAACTTCGATAAATCATAACTTCCTCATACGAAGTCAGATTTGGGCGTTCTATATATATTCGGAAACCTCGTTTCAACTACTACAACATTAACCAAAGATATTAAGTTTATTTTACACTTAAATTTTGACACTTATTTTTATTCTTAATTAATCAAACCACATAATTAAGCAATTAAGCACAAAACACATAATACTCAAATAATACACTCCTATTATTTCAAAACGGGTTACAAAGGTTAACCTAGACTATTACATTGCTAAAAATGGAAAGCCCAGAAACACAGGCGTTACAATTCTCTCCACCTTAGAATGATTCCGTCCCCGGAATCACACATCAACAAACAAATGCGGATAACGACCCATCATGTCACTCTCCGTCGCCCAGGTGAGATTCGGCCCATTCGTGTGTTTCCATCGGACAAGCACTAACCCAACCATCTTGCGTCGCAATTTCTTAGTCTTTCGGTCAACAATTGCCTCTGGTTCCTCAATCAACCTTTTGTTCTCATCAATTCTCAATTCAGAAATTGGAATTATGTCGGGAACTTCTCCCGTGAACTTCCTCAAATAACACACATGAAAAGTGTTATGAATTCCATTCAGTTCTTCTGGTAATTCGATCTTGTAAGCTTGGTTCCCAATCCTCTGAAGAACTTTAAACGGTCCAATAAACCTTGGACTCAACTTTCCCCTTTTACCAAATCTTATAAGTCCCTTCCACGGCGAGACTTTAAGCAAAACCAAATCACCAACCTCAAAAGTCATCGGTCTTCGCTTCTTGTCAGCATAGCTCTTTTGACGATCCTGAGCTGCTAACATTCTTTCCCTAATTATTTTCAACTTTTCAGCAGTTTGATGAACCAACTCCGGTCCCATAAACTGCTTTTCCCCAGCCTCAAGCCAACAAGACGGTGTACGACACTTCTATCCATACAAAGCTTGGTAAGGTGCCATCTTAATGCTCGAGTGGAAACTATTATTGTAGGAAAATTCTACCAATGGTAAATGTTCATCCCAATTACCTAGGAATTCCAAGGTACATGCTCTCAGCATATCTTCAAGTGTTTGTATCGTTCTTTCACTCTGACCATCAGTCTGCGGATGGTAAGCTGTACTTAAACATAACTTGGTACCCAATTCCTCTTGTAGACTTTTCCAAAATCATGAGGTGAAACGGCTATCACGATCCGACACAATCGTTAACGGAACACCGTGAAGCCTCACAATTTCCTTCACGTAAGAATTCGCAAGCTTTTCCATAGATCATTTCTCCTTGGCCGCTATGAAATGCGCACTCTTAATGAATCGATCAACGACCACCCAAATCATGTCATGACCATTCTTTGTTCTGGGCAGTTTAGTGACAAAACTCATAGCAATGTCTTCCCACTTACCCATTGGCACAGGCAAAGGTTCTAAACTCCCGTACAGTTTCTGATGTTGTGTCTTTACTCTCGCACAAGTCACACACTCAGCCACATACTTTGCAACATCAAGCTTCATCGTCGGTCACCAGTAGTAGGGTTTCAGGTCCCTATACATTTTAGTGCTACCCGGATGAATCGAGTACATGGTCTTGTGAGCTTCTTCCATCAGAAGATCTCTAATTCCTCCGGACTTAGGTACCCAAATCCGATCTTGGAACACCTTCAGTCCGTGACTGTTTACACCGAATACCAACGTTTTGCCCAAACATTCCTCCTTTCGGTCATTCTTTTCAGAAGCTTCCTCTTGAGCCTTCTTTATACTTTCCACAATAGTCGAGACAACTTCAACTTTTAACGCTCTTGGCCTTTTCCTTTCAAGATTGACTTTCCGACTGAGAGCATCAGCAACAACATTAGCTTTATCGGGATGGTAAAGTATCTCATAGTCGTAGTCTTTAAGTAATTCTAGCCAGCGTCGTTGCCTCATATTCAATTCCTTCTGATTAAAGAGATATTGGAGACTCTTATGATCAGTAAAAAGTTTGCACTTCGTGCCATAGAGGTAATGCCTCCATATTTTCAGAGCAAAAACTACCGCTGCCAACTCCAAATCATGAGTCAGGTAGTTCTTTCATGCTCTTTCAGCTGTCGAGATGCATATGCTATCACCTTTTCTCTTTGGGTCAAAACACAACCCAATCCAACCCCAGACGCATCGCTATAAACAGCGAAGTCTTCAACTCCATCGGGTAGAGAAAGTATCGGTGCCTCGCATAGCTTCTTCTTTAGCTTCTCGAATGCTTCTTTATGCTTATCACTCCAAGCATAAGTAGCTCCTTTGTGGGTCAAAGCTGTCAACGGAGTAGCGATCGAAGAAAAGCCTTGGATAAACCTTCGGTAATATCCGGCTAATCCTAAAAAGCTTCGAATCTCCGTGGGACTTTTCAGTTGTTCCCACTTCATCACAGCTTCAATCTTTGCTGGATCAACCATTATCCCTTCTTGGTTGACCACGTGACCCAAGAATTGGACTTCACGAATCCAAAAATCACATTTGGAGAACTTAGCATACAGCTTCTCCTTCTTCAAAACTTCTAACACTTCTCGCAAGTGTCTGCCATGCTCCTCTTGGCTTTTCGAATAAATCAGAATGTCGTCTATGAACACTATCACAGATTTATCAAGGAAAGGATTACAAACCCTATTCATTAAATCCATGAATGTTGCTGGAGCATTGGTTAGTCCAAACGACATAACCAAAAACTCGTAGTGTCCATATCGTGTTTTGAATGCAGTCTTCTCGATATCTTGCGCTCTTACTTTTAGCTGATGATATCCTGACCTTAGATCGATCTTTGAGAAATAGCTCGAACCTTGCAATTGATCAAACAGGTCATCAATCCTTGGCAACAGATATCTATTCTTTATTGTTGCCTTGTTCAGCTCTCGGTAATCAATGCACATTCTCATACTTCCATCTTTCTTCTTCACAAATAACACCGGAGCTCCCCAGGGCGATGAACTAGGTCTAATGAAACCTTTGTCCAATAACTCCTGAAGTTGCATCATTAGCTCCTTCATCTCCGTCGGTGCTAATCGATAAGGTGCTTTCGCAATTGGCGTTGTTCCTGGCAACAAGTCAATACGGAATTCCACTTGTCGATCAGGCGGTAATCCAGGAAGATCTTCGGGAAATACTTCCGGATAATCACACACAACTGGAATATTCTGCATCACTTTCTTTTCCTTCTTAGCATCAATCACGAATGCTAGATATGATGTACACCCCTTGGTCAAACATTTTCTGGCTTTCATCAATGAAATGATTCCAGAATTCACTTTGCGTTTGTCCCCATACACCATAAACGAATCTTTCCCAGACGGGTTTACTTTGACTATTTTCTTCTTGCATAAAATTTCAGCGTCATTGGCGCTAAGCCAATCCATTCCCAATACGATGTCGAAACCATTAAGCTCGATAGGCAATAATTCCTCGTGGAACTTATTCCCATTCAGATCAATTAAGATGTTTTTCATACGATGGCTAACAGGTACAAACTTGCCACTAGCAACTTCGAATAATAAGGCATCATCTAGTCTAACACCAGGCAAAGCTAGCTTTCTACCAAATTCATGCGATATAAAGGAGTAGTTGGCTCCAGAATTAAATAAAATTTGGGCAGGCAATTCGTTAACGAGAAAGGTACCAGAAGCGACATCAGCTTCATCTTTAGCAGCTTCCAGTGTCATCTGGAATGCTCTCGCCTTTGGCTTTGGTGGAATGTTGGGTCTAGCTGCCTCCTTCTTCTTCGGGCAGTCCCTTGACAGGTGTCCCTCCTCACCACAACCATAGCAAACTTTCTTAGTGAGGGTACATTCATTGGCATAGTGCCCTGGCTTTCCACACTTGTAGCATGTGTTTGCCACCTCACATCTTCCATGATGCTTCTTCTTACATTTGTCGCATCATTTCGCTTCACCTCCACTTCCCCTCGAACCAGACTTCGAGAACTTGTTTTTCTTGTTGGACCCTGAAGTTCCATCGAACTTCCTCTTTTCTCCAACATCTATCCTTTCCAGACCCTTTTCCTTCTGCTGGGCCTCCACTTTCTTAGTTGCACGAACAACCATTTTCAGAGTAGTTGCCATCTTGACTGTCGGACCAAAGTCGGCAGGCAGTCCATTAGCAAACCTCTCAATCTTGGAGAGTTCCGTTGGCACTAGGTACGGAAACAACTTCATTTTCTCAGTAAATGCAGTAGCATAGTCATCTATGCTCATCTTCCCCTTCTTCAAGTTTTGGAACTCATTGTTCAGATCAATCAGATCTATCTCTAAACAATACTGCACCCTTAGTTGTTCCAAGAACTCCTCCCATGACATTTTTAGGGCTTCTCCTCGTGGCATTGTATCTGCCAACAACTTCCACCAACTCAAGACTCCAGTCTTCAGTTGTCTAACCGCAAAGACGGTCTTCTGTTTGTTGCTACAGTCGCAACTTTCAAATACCATCTCCATTTCGGAGATCCAATCCATTATCTCAACAGGCTTTGGGCTTCCAGAAAGACTTGGCGGCTTGGCGCCCAAGAAGTTCTTGTACATACGCCCATCCATGTTGTTTCTCCTTTCCGGATCATTCCTTTGTTCTCCTTGAGTCCCAACTTGACTCATAATGCGACTATTGTTCCTTTCCTCCGATTGCTCGGGAATCAATTCGGGTTCCTCAATAGGTATGATAGGTTCGTCCCTATTATCATGCAACATCTGTCGCATCTCATTCCTTTGTTCGGCTAACATAGCCCGAATCATGGCTTGCACCGCAGCCATTGTTATTGGTTCGGGTGCTGCTGCTACAACAGGTATTTGCTCAATAACTGGCGGTTGATTCCTGTTTACATCCGCGTTTCCAACGCCACTCCTTGTTCTCACCATTTTTGATTTACACACCGAATAAGGTGAAATTAGATCCTCATTCACGATAGATATTCAATTCATCCTTATTACTCCGAAACATTTACATGCTAGTTCTAATAACGTAGGCATATGCTTAGAATCCTACACACATAAGGTTTCCAGATCCGGTCAGCAACAGACCGTAGATCCGAACAATTAATATCATATATGGCAACATATAACATTTAGCACATAAAAGCATTTTAGGCAACTTTCCTAAAATAAACTAGTGCTTGTGTCTAAAATCCAACAGACACACATCTCAAAATTCCACTTAGCATTCTAAGTTCAAGTCTAGAAATCCTACAAATTCCTAGTTCGCTTAAACTAATGCTCTGATACCAACTGTGACATCCCCAAAATCACGGCCAGAAAAGACCAATTTTCATTTATGCTTTTAAATAATTTCAGAGTAAATCCTTGTGATTTGAAAGAGTTGCGGAATTTGTTCCCAAAACAAAACATGATAAAATAATATTTATCAAAGCATTTCATCAAGAGATGCATTTTCATTATATAATCAAAACTCGGGATGTCATGTTCCGATACAGACCATAAAGCATAAACGATAACATTACAAGTCATTTAACAAATATATACATATACAGACTTGTAAACAAAACAACTTGATGATTCAACCATCTTATGCCCTCGCGCAACTACCTGTAATACAAATAAAACTGAGTGGGTCAGACTTGGGAGCCTGGTGAGCATATAGGGTTTTCACCCCACAATAAATTAATTATATTTAATTTCACCAACCAATCACTATCCCGATTACCCATTCCCGTTATCCTCACTTTACGCCCCTAAAACAACATCTATCTCAAGGGACCTAATCTAGGATTTTCATTGGGACGGACATCACTGCTAAGGGGTTTCCTCAACAATAGATATCCTAAAGGCAACGATGAGGGGGATAGAGTACACCGGTGAACACATCGTTCACAACACCTACAGGTTATGAACCTGCTAGCGTTCCACTGGACTGTCTAGAAAGAGTCCGTGGTCGTTATCTATACTCCGCTGAATCACTAGATCAACAACAACAACAACATCGAGGCCTGTCATCTGTTTATTACACACCAACTATCTACCCATGTTCTACCCAACATATTAGTAGATAAAATATATATTTTCATACATAGTTTAAAACCTGTATAGCATTTTCATTCAATATATATTCCACATAACAGATGAGGCATACCCACATAACACGTATTTCATAGAAAGCAATTCAGATCTATGAGATGGAAGAGGGTGAATATACATTCACACACATAACAACAAATTATACACATAACACGTATTTCGTATAAAATACTTCATAATCATGCGTTAGAAGAAAGTAACTACGCACTTACACCTATAAACAACAATATACTTAATACACTCGAACCATACTTGTATTTTTATCGTGTTTATGAAAGGTAGTATACACTCACTTGATCAGAAGATGATCAGACAACACTACGACTTGCAGAAGTAGTAATCCTCAGCAGATCTGGAAGATCTCTACAAAAATCGAACTTCTCGCGGGCAGAGCTTCGGCTCGGGAACCGCACTTCTCGGGATCTTCGGGATCGCGGGACTTGCCTCGGGGCTCGAGAATAATACCGGGGCTTCGGGGTATTTCTGGCACGCAAAACGATGCAAAACGGGAGAGAGAAGAGAGAAAATGAACAAAAGAATCGGCTGCCTTCGGATCCTATTTATAGGAGGCTGGAGCCTCGGAGTACGCGGGGCGTACGCGTCCGAATTCGTCACTGCTTACATATCCGAAGTCCTCGAGCGCGAGTGTCGACATCCTCGGAGTACGCGGGGCGTACTTCGGATCGGATCGCTGACTCCCCTTCGGATAATGCCGGATTTTCTAATTAAAAATAAATACAAATTATTTAATAAACTTCGGAAATTCATATCTTCTTCATACGAACTCCGTTTCCGACGTTCTTTATATCCACGCGAAGGTGAGACTACGCTCTACAACTTTCGTTTAGACTCTGTCGGCTAGTTTTAAGTTTATTTTTATTATTAATTATTAATAGGCCGGGACAGAAACTTTCGTTATAATTTCATAACTTCTTCGTTTGACGTCTGTTCTCGCCTAACTTTTAATCGCTTCGATACCAACAACGAGACCTTCGATCCTCGTTTAGATTGCTTCGGCTAAAAACCACTCGATCTTAAATCGAGTATTTCAGGCTGCATACCGCTAAGTCGAAACTTCGATAAATCATAACTTCCTCATACGAAGTCAGATTTGGGCGTTCTATATATATTCGGAAACCTCGTTTCAACTACTACAACATTAACCAAAGATATTAAGTTTATTTTACACTTAAATTTTGACGCTTATTTTTATTCTTAATTAATCAAACCATATAATTAAGCAATGAAGCACAAAACACATAATACTCAAATAATACACTCCTATTATTTCAAAACGGGTTACAAAGGTTAACCTAGACTATTACATTGCTAAAAATGGCAAGCCCAGAAACACAGGCGTTACAATACGGTGGTTGATAGAATGTGTACTTGAAGATGAAGATGAAGACGCTGATGATTCTCTATGAATGATTATTAGCCTTGAAGTTAATTTTAGGTATGTTTTTGTGATGGCGTCTTCATTTAGCTTTCTTTAGCCTAGCATTGGTCTGGTGCATGTTATCAATGTTGTTCCATGACAAGTATTTTGGAAATCTTTAATTTTATAAGATAATTTTGTTTGTTAGTATAGGCAAGATCATTGGAGTACAAGATTTGTATGTTTGAACTTTGATTTCAAAATATCAAATAAAGCTTTTGCTTAAACAAGTATAAATATATTTGGGTGAGTTCCGAATCAAGTAGGCAATTAATGAAAAAACATAGAAAAGACAGTATTCATAGCCACTCAATTAAGCACAAATCCACAAAGATCTAAATGTAAATAAGTAATTCAATTTAAAATGAAAATGCATTTGAAGTGCACCTTTAACGCCATCCATGTTGTGAATTACATACGTAGTATGTTGAATCTTATATTTATAACATATATCTGTTTCCATGTTTAAATTGGGAAAAGATCTATAGGAAAATTATTGTATCTTATATTTATTTTGTTACACATATTTTTTGTTTTCAAGTTCAAATCGGGAAAAGATCTGTAGGAATAAAAATTCATGTAAGAGCATATGATATGAGCAACTTGAAGTGGTGTTATAACAAGAAACAACAAGATGACGGGGTGGTGTTCATGATGTTATAACACCATGTTTAGAGGAGAGAGACAAGGAGAGATAATTTGGTAGCCAATAGGTGATCACGTTTCTTCTTTTCATGGAGACAACAAGATGCAACAAGAAGGGGAGGGGTGGTGTTTTTGATGTTATAATGGCGTTATGGGCTGCCAACTCAGCCACAACAAGAAGCAACACGACCCACACTGTATGCTCTAACAATTGTATGTCCTTACAATGTTGAATTATATTGGAAATTGAACTGTCAAAAAGGTATTGTTAAACTAAGAAAAATGAAATATTTTCGTACTTATGTTCTTATTTATCTTCTCGTCTATTTAATAAGTGTTTGGATGAATTATTAATTTTATCAAATTATTATCATTGTAATCATTTCACAGGAAGAAAAATACTAATTTCAATAATGTGTGTTTAATTACGAGTTAACATAAAAAGCAGTACGAATTGTTCAAATTCTATATTACTAAAATTAATAATTAAATTCTAATACCAAATTAATAACCTAAAGGACTTAATACCAACACATCAACTTAATCGCTATTTAAAATAATAACATAAAGCTTTTAACAATTATTTGTAATATGACCTGATGTTATCTTAAGTCATAAGATTACCATTAAATATAACACTTTTTATGTATTATATATACCGAGTTCAGGTTTGCCTTCAGGGATTAGGGGTATTTTCATCCCCATCCTCGTCCTTGTTATATTAAAAAGGGTTCACCGGTCAAATCGTATTCAGGTATCGGTTCTCTGTCAAGTACGTGGCTTTTTACCATCCATAGTCTTAATACTTAGGATAAACATAACTGGAAAAAAATTGAGGTAGATATGAAGAATGGAAGTCATGAAGGTGTATGTTATAACTTTTATTCTTAAAAAAACCCGGTTTTCCATGTTTGGTGTATGTTATAACTTTTTTTTCTAAAAAAAACCCAGTTTTCCATGTTTAACCACATTGGTTCTGGTCCAATTTATAATTGAATTTATTGTTGAATCAGTTTAGTTACACGCGGTTTTCACCCATTAAAAAATCGGGTATCCTGATTGGTTCCTAGTTTAACCAGTTGAGCCTGTCCGATTTTCAAAATAAGGTATTGGTCCATTAGGTTGAACGGAGTGAGGCTCGCCATCGGGACACCAAGGCTCGCTACGAGGAATAGAACACCGCCCCCTAGCTCTCGCTAGGGGGCACGCCAAGGGTTAATCGTCAACTGCATGACGAGTAGTAGTAAGAGAAAGCAATGGATGAATTTCATTGATGCAAAGGAATTGGAACGGATTGCAAATAGTTTCACTCCTTTAATTTCCAACCACTTCTTTAATTTCCAAATGCTCAATTCAATTTTACATTTACTTTCCACAGTAAATAAAGTTAATAAAAAAAATGTATTTTTATAATAAAATTTAAAATTTATAATACCATTTCACTATTTTCACAAAAAAAAACATTTTTTAATAAATAAAAATTAAAATTTTCAACTACCATTCAACTACTATAAATCAAACCACATTCTTAAGATTCCACATACACACATACACACAAAATATCATTATCTTCCTCACATACTCTCTCAATTCACCAACACAAAAATATCTTTATCTAAAAATAAACCCAAAGATCCAACAAAAAGAAATCTTCAAACCTTCCATAACTAAATCTTCCACCTCGAAACACTCAATCACCAAATCTTCATTCCTCAAACCTTCCATCACCACCATGTTATCGACCATCATTTGATCAACCAATTCACTCTCCCGCTAGCTTCTACTATCCTACAATGGGTCCACAAATGTTTCCAATACTCTTCTCAACCAATGAGATTTTACCACAACCAATCTCAACCAACACATCGTCCGAATGTGGATCTTAATCTGTTTGAAATGGTTCAAGAAACTCAACTCTTTCTCAACCCCAAATGCAAACTAACTTTCAATCCCAACCATGCCGCCTACTCGATGAGTCAACCGATTCTTCCAATGAAGACCTCGTTGAAGATCCCGTTCAAGAATCATTTCAAGAGTCGGAAGTCCAACCACAAGCAAAAAAGAAAAAAAGGAAAAGGGAGGGCTCCATGTTAAGGATTGACGAACGATGAAGAGAGGGCACTAGTTCAATCATGGCTAGATGTGTCGGAGGACCCGATCTACGACAACGACCAAGACTAAAAAACTTTCAAAGAAAATTTTTGGCGTAACTTTTGTCAACACATGAAAAAGAAGACCCGCAACCCTGAATCACTCTACTCTAAGTGGAGGACCGCCAATCGAGCCACACGGAGTTCAACGATATCTATATAAACGCCATGAAAAATCCCCAAAGCGGTGCAAATGAGTTGGATGTCATGGCTAAAGTTCAAAACATTTACAAGGCAAAAGTCGGAAAAGCTTTTGCCAATGAGTCGTTTTGGGAAGTTGTGAAGGGCAGTCGAAAATGGCTAGGGTTGAAAACTCCTGACGATTACGCGAGGATGTCCAAACGAAGCAAAACTTTCGATACCACCAACAATCAATCTTCCGATGCGCATATCGGAGGGATTTCCATCAATGAAGATCCTTAGAAAGTTCCAAATCGTCCTATGGAACGAGACAAAGTGAAAAGAAAGTTGGAAAAAGCACAAAGTACATCGACTGAAGTAGAGGAGATAAGGAACTCAAAGGGTTGGACGATAAGCTTGAGTGTTTTTTGGAAGTGGAAAAGTTAAAAGAAATGATCAGTGCTAAAAAAGAAAAGAACAGTGCATTACAAGTTTACTTAACACCCTCGGGAGATCACTTGTTTGAGGAGAAATGTCGGACTGTTAACAACGCAAAGTGGGATCTTGCTAAAGAATGGTGGTCAAGAATGGATACAATGAATGAGGATAATTCCCAGTGCAGTAATCCATACTAATCTTCGCCACCATTTGACTGATCATCTTTGAACGATGGACAATCTTGATCTAAATATGCCACTGGAAGACGAATCGGAAGGCCTATATTCGGAGGAAGTGTGTTTTTTTTTATCAAGTGAGTTTTAGTAATCAAGTGTATTTTTTATGTATTAAATCGTGTTTTAGGTTTTAATTAGTATTAAATCGTGATTTAAGTTATTGTAATCATTTTTATTTAATATAAAGCGTTTGTCGTTAAAAAATATTATGTCATATTAATTAAATCAAAATTTTTTTTGTGTAATATTAAAAAAAATATTTTATGTAATATTAAATAAAACAATGTTCGTTTGTTTATTAAGATAAAGTAATTTTAAAATAAATTACAAAAAGAAAATAAATAAGATATATTTTATATAATATTAAATAAAAAATGTTTCTTTATTAAAATAAAGTAATTAAATTAAATTAGAAAAAAAAATAAACAATTGTTTGCTAAGAATGTTACCACTCCCTACTTAATGTTAAGATTATGTGTTAAAAGTAGAAAAATAAAGTGACACTAAAAAAGCTGACGTAGCAAAGTGCTAGAAGTGTTATCACTCCGTTAGCCTTACGAGGTCGGAGGATTTAAGATCATTTATGCCACCACATGTAACATAACTCACATTCATTCCTATTTGATTTGTTAATTTTTGTTTTATCTCTACGATTGACTTAAATGGCACTTAAAGAGGATGATGAGATGCCTTATATGTTATGGTTTGATAATGGGCATGTAGACTCTTCTAGGTGCAGAAACCAATTGTAGTAAATTTGGGGCTTCCACTTGAAATACAAACTATATTATATTTTGTGTTAATCTAAAGTTATAACCGACATTTATGACAAAAAAATGACATTTTGGATTTTGAATTGTTGAATACAAATTTTTTTTATTGCAAATAGTTTTTTATATAAAAAATATTCTAGACAACTAATCTTGAACACTTGCTCACAAGAATAATAGTTAGACAATATCGTTCAAGGGACTCAAGCTTTCAAACTTATGTATACAAACAAAAAAAAAATCACACTTTCACAAATGCGGCTATAGTATTAAAATTAAGAGTCTAGTTTCTTCGAGTGATTAACACTTATATAGGTGTTTACTTTGATCGCCCATATCGGTCAGATAAAGAAAAACAAGATTGTGGGTATATTGAGTGATATGATGAAAAATACGTAGCATTTGATACATCAATAAAATTATTAAGAACGTTCTAAGTTGTCTAAGATGATTGAGTAGTTGATGAAGATGACATAGTGAACCTAATATGCAAAAACCAATAGAAACAAAGTAATCAGTGAATAGAACAAGTTTTAGTGTGAGAAAACAACAGAAAAAAAGTAGTACGGTGAACCAGAAATATATATCCAAATACAAGAATGGTTAACTCCTACATTATACTATACCATCCGTACATGAACTATTGCAATATTTTAAATACAAAAATACATGTATAGTATGCAACTTATTATCCAAATACTTATATTTGTGTGTATAACTAGTATAATACATCAATACACGCACAATGCACAAATAATTGGGGTAATAAATTATTTCTAAATCCGAACAAATACATAAATAATTAAACCAATACATCACACAAATAGATGAATGATAAAATCAATTCATTGCTTGGAAATTTAATATCAAATACACCTCTTAACTTGAGGATCAAAACAAAACGAAACTTATACACTTTACTGATCAATGGTACAACTTTCGAGTGTGCATCTACACAAAATAGTACTTGCAAGACTCCTTACTTGGCTGTCAAATTGAAGACTGATTACACTCTCTTTCTTTCAATCAGCACAACACCAAAATCAAATCAACCCAAATCAAATCAGTTTTTATAAAAAAAAAAAAAAAAAGATATCTTCTTCTACCAATTCTTTCCCGTTTCTGGATCTTCAGCCAAAGAAGAAGACTGTTGCCCTTCTCTATCTTTGTAACGATCGCAGCCTCGTTTCTTCTTCTTCCTTTTGATTTCAAGCAGCAAAACAGCCTCATCACCATCATTCTTCTTCATTCCTTCCTATCAAAAATCAAACCCGAACACCCACTTAAGCCCTATCGAATTCTGCCAAAAAAAAAGAAGAAGAAAAAGAAGAACATGGGAGCTGCCGGAACAGCCCCCATCCACATACCTGCTATCGGTCGGAGCAATACACCTCATCGCACTTTCTCTTTTACCCCCGTCCAAAAACTGCCGTCGAACACCCTTCCGGGGTTGCTGTCGCTCCAATCGAACCAACCCTTGCCCCTCGTACCTCTTCCTCCTATTTCCTTCGCAACCCGCTATCGAGACTGAAGCAAGCAAACGAGAAGCTGCTGGAGCAGCTCCTCGCTGCACCCACCGAGACCACAGCAGCTTCGATGCTTCTCACCTTCGGTCTCGTCGAACCTCGGAGAAGGCGATCCTTCTCGCGACCGAACACTGAAACCTCGTGCCACCTGCAAAGCCTTCGTGCTTCCCTCTCGTCATCTTCGTTTGCGCTCCCTTCTGGCCCGCCAATTGTTCCTTCGCATCTGCCATTCATCCGTGTTCGGCTGCTTTCGTTCGTATCTTCCCATTTCCTTTTCCCGACCAAACAAGGAAACGGGGTCTTAAAAGCCCTAAATTCATTTAGCTTGTGAAATGACCAAACTAACCTCCTTATGAGATCATGTATTAAAACCAAGTTTCTAATTTTTTATTATTATTATTATTATTATTATTATTATTATTATTATTATTATTATTATTATTATTATTATTATTATTATTATTATTATTATGATTATTTTATGGTTTTCACCGGCTTTAGTATTTTGGTTATTTTGATATTTTTTGAAACTAATCATTAATCATGTTAATTCATTGCCCTAATTAGTTGAATGTCTTTATAATAGGTTTGAAAGGTACTTATGTATCTCTAAATATTACTAAAACAGAACTCTTAATTTACCAATGAAGCAATGAGGACCCTTGATTGCATTTTAATCCTATGTTTTCCACCGTTAGATTAGATTGATGACATCATCTTCTTCAAATAAAATTCAAACATAATTATATTTAATTATAGAATCTTTAATAATTATAGAATCTTTAAATTCAATAATTACATTATCAATTATACCATATCATTATATCTATATATATGAGATATTAGTTTCTCTAATTAATATTGCTTCTAATTTAACTCTCTTATTTATAGCTCCTGGCTTCAAAATTCAAACCCGTTTAATTTTTTTTTATTTTTTTTTTGAAAAAACTCATTAAATAAGCATATCAGTAATTTGGTCATTAACCTATAAAATCTAATCTAATCCTATTAAATTAGCGAAATATTTAAGAGTCAAAAATAAAGTCAATATTATTTATAGTTTATCTTCCGGTATATCCCACGTAAAATAAATCAATTTGAGATAATAGTTTTGAATTTAAAACTCATTAATGAAGCAAGTCAATTAATTTGAAATTTTGATTCAATATAAATGATATCATTTTTTTCTAGATGAATAACCGAAAATCTCCAAGATAATATTTTAGGATCCCATTTTTTTTTGGAAGATAATGATTTCCTTATTGAAAAACAATCTATATATACGATTACATTGAAGTTGTTCTTCTTACGATTTTGAATTGAATCGTATGACTTACAGTGCTCTTCTTTAACGGTCTTATTCTATAATTTTTTTTATAGGTTCTTTCTTTACTCTTTTCTCCTTCTTCTACAATTTCTTATATTTACTTTGTTCTTATTACTTGTTATTACTATATTCCTGTTGAGAGGTCATGAAAGAATTAATCAATATACTTTTAGTATATTAGTTTCATTCAATTAGTTATAGAAACAAAATTATATTCTTTATATTAATTTTTTTTAATATGCTGACCCATGTTTGTCAAGAGAAGGCCATAAAAGTCGTTTTAACGTATGATAACAAAACTCGTGGAACAGACCAAAAGCAAGATGAATAAGTTTTTTGTTGTTACACTTCAACTTGCATAAACAAATACATATATCTTGTTCTAAGTTTTTCAATAATTCTTTTATACATATTATTATACTCTTTAGTTAAAATTTCTAATTTTATATTACTGTATTTGTTTATATCAATGAGTTTAGTTTCAAAATCGACATTCAAGTACAAGACTTTACCGGTGTGGTATCACTTATATTATTTGATCGTGAAACAATGAAACTTCTAGAAAAACTACACAAGAGTTGCTTCAAAAGCTTGATGAGGTTATCGATATTAACATTATTTATATAAAACTAATTTTTTACCTTTTGTCTATCTATTTTTATAACCATTTTTTTTAATTTTTAGGAGGGTAATATGGAGATTGGTCCATTTGCTTTGAATGTACTTTTCGATAAAAAGTTGGTGTTCAAATTCAAAATTCACATTATAATTTGAAGAGCAAAGTTGATGATTATACGATCTCAAACTTCATTGTTGATAATACAATCATTGTTGAATTGGAAAAAAATTTAACATCGAACATGAAACATTCTTTTACGAAGAATACTACAAACATTACACTTATTAAATTTTGTTTTTTTTTATATTTCAGTTGACCAACTAACATATTTCTATGTACTACAAATGTAGGCGCCAAAATCCAATTTGTTTAATGTTTTGTTGGCAAAAGTCGGATCTCAAGACACATTAAATTCGAAGGTTTCAAAATATAATATAACTAAATCTAATATTTTAACTCAATAATTGTATGTATTTATTCTAAACTTACCCTTTTTCTATAATGTTATTGATTATATTTACTATATTTAAGTTTAAATTGCAGAGAATTTTACATGAAAATGATGAGCAATAGTTGATGTTTCTATTGAAGCTTGAGGACAATGCAAAACTCTAAATACCTTATACTTAATAATTGAGTATTTTGAAAAAAAATTCCATTAACTTTGATAGCAAATTTGTTGAATTAAGCATATTTTTATGCTTATAAATTTGTTTTCTCTACTCACTTGTACTTATCATCTTGAAGATGAGAAAACATTAACCATGACTATATTGAAAAGTGTCAAAAAGATCATATTGGTCATACCTTTCTGACATGATCTTCAAATGTTCTTTGCTCAATTCTTTGTTTTTTTATTTATATCGTTTTTATGTGTTTGATTTGTTTCTTCAAGAAACTCAGTTTCTACTAATTTTGATAAAAAATTGTTGAATTAAGCATACTTTTATGACTATGAATTTGTCAATTTTCTATTAATAAATCAAGTGTAAATGAATTTGAACAATTGTTAAATTTCATATTCTATAATGTAATTAATGCACTAATTAATCAAATAATAATACATGTCCAAGTGGTTGGGTACCTCCAGGACAATAAGCAAACATGCAATTTATAAGCAATTTCACAATATTATATTTTTTACTAGCTTTAAATTAACAATTACTTCTTTCACTTGCTTAAGATTATTGATTACTCATGTAAGTTTGTAATAAAATAAAATTTTGATAAATTGAAAAAGTTGTTCAACAAAACCTAATTGGTTATATATCAATTTAGGCTTCTTTTTGTGTTGTCATGTTTGTTGATTTGACTATGTAGGATTGATTTGAAGTTCTATTTCTCTACAGGAATGTTAGTGTTCACATTCGAGTAGAAACAATCACAATTGGTAAGTATTCCAAATGATTTTTCACTTACATTAATCAAATATGTTACTTCAAATGGTGCGTTTTCATCGAAGTCATACCGGTTGTCACTATATAGATCTTCTAGCGGTCTATAGAAGAATCCTAGCGGCTCTATGAATAATTATGTTGCGTTTTCAATGAATGATCACTCTATCAACATTCGTTCTCTAAAGTTTTTTCTCTTATTTTTGATATACATGTGTGTCACAACAATAAGGCAGAAAAAGGTGTTAGTAACCATTAAAGATGAAAAGGTAAGATATAATTTAAGAATATTATATAAAGTATAAATTGTGGATTTGTGATATTTATTTGTATGAAAAATATGTTGTTTGATTGCTAGGTTATATTTCAGGTTTTTTTTTTTTTTTTTTTTTTTTTTTTTTTTTTTTTTTTTGTAATTTGATTTTGACAAATTTGATCTAAATTTAATAATTGAAGCAGGTATGAAAAATATGTGCTAACGATTTTAAATTTGTATCGCCCTCCAGAAACTATTTGTAGCCTCATAGACAGTTCCTTCATATCTTGGTAGGTCTTAGCATTTTCCCAAATTTGGCTACAAAAAGTCATAGATGCACTTCTTGAATCAATCCTCTAAACTGAATTTCATTTGTTAGTTGGATGTCGTGATCAAAATGCAAAATTTATGAAAAGTCATTATTATTTATTAGTGTTAACATTTGGTAAATTATGAAAATAATATTATATTTTTGTTCATAACATGTTTTTTTTCTTGTAATAATTTCTTTGATTAGAAGATATGTATATATGATCGAGTGTAGCCTAAAAAATCATATTTTAATTCTTATAAGGAAAAAGTACTTTATAAATTTACCAAATTAAAATATCTGAATTTGATGTTTATGGTTATGGTTATGGTTATGACAATGCACTTAAACTGTAATCTTTATCGAAATTCTTTGCAGAATTTAATGTTGCTGGTACATATAATAACTTATTGTTGCTTTTGGTTTTACAGGGCCAATATGAAAAAAGTCATGTAAGCCTCCATGGAGGTTGGTACACTTGAAAAAGTCAATTCATAACGCTACTACACAATATGTTTTAATCAAGAAGTCACATCATGTTGTGATAAAACGAAGATCATGTGGATCATTTATGTTAAAAATTATTGTATTAAAAAACTGAATTACTCTAATATAAATATTAAATATTTTTATTTAATAAGTTTGATTCAAAAAGTCTAAAAATAATATAACTAACATTTTTTTATTAAAATTTCACCTAAGACAATGTCACCTATTGATGTAATATGTATTTAATTTATGTTCTCCGCGTTTAACGCGGGTTATAATCTAGTTATTTTTATACGGTGAATGAAAATGAAAGAAACTACATATTAGTGTTCAAAATATATTATACAGAATATTTTAACATAAAATGCATAAAACATGTTACATAGTTCGATGACCGACGTCTAAAATTTCTAGCACACCAACCTCAAAGTGAGCATCAAACATCTCGATGTAACTTTAAATTAAGTTAATGATATCCTTGATTAATAAAAATCACTCTCATAATTGTGGAGTTGGCACACATACGTCTTCGATGCTTTCCATTGCCTTTAATAACTAACTAACTAACTAACTAACTATATATATATATATACACACACACACACACACACATTATAACCGAGAAATAAAGTCGAATACAATGTTGTCAACAAAACTACGTTTCTAACTCTCCAAGCTTCAAAATACACTCACACACTTTAGGGTTTCGAAATGAAGACAAGAAGGAATGGAGGTTGGAGTTAAGGAAGGGTATGAGGTTATAATGATCCTTAAATAGGGTCCAAACCCTAAAATTTAAGGTTTGCACGCTAGCCACGTACACCCAGCGTACACAAGCCTTGCCCAAAAAAATTACAAAATTGCCATGAGGAACCAATTTTGCAAATCAATCACAACCCAAGGGTCAAAAAGGAAGTATATGGAAATCAAGATGTTACAACTCTCCCTCACTTGAACTAGACTTCATCCTCGAAGTCTGCTATCATTAATAAATTAGGGTAGTGCTCATGCATCTCTACCTTGGGCTCCCATGTCCATTCAGAACCCCTCTGATGCTGCCACTAGACCTTGACCAAAGACATTTCTTTGTTGCATAGGGCCTTCGTCTTCCTATCCAAGATTACCACTGTTCTCTCTACATAATTCAGACAATCATCAACCTGAATATCATCCAAGGGAACAACCACAGACTCATCGGCCATGCACTTCCAAAGCTGAGAGACATAGAAGGTTTTGTGGATCTGGCGGAGCTCATTAGACAAATCCAGCCGATATGCAACCTTACCTATCTGGGCAAAAATCCTAAAGGGACCAATGAATCTGGGTCCAGCTTGCGTTGCTTTTGAAATTGGATGACACCATTCCAAAGTGACACAATTAGAACTACCAAGTTTTCCACCTGAAACTTAAGGTCTGAACATTGCCGATTTTGCATAACTCTTTTACCGGCTTTGCGCGACTCACAACATGGCACGCACCTGCTGATTCAACTTAGTGGTCATGAGTATCACATCAGTACTCCCCATGACCTGATACCCAACCTCCCGCAACAAACTAGGGTCCTGCACCTCCTCCCATATAACATCCAAAAAGGCGGTCGGTTAATACTGGCATGATAACTGTTGTTTTAGGAGAACTCGACCAGTGGAAGGTGAGTATCCTAACTCCTTCCAAAATCTAATACACAAGCCTGAAGCATATATTTGATCAACTGAATCGTCTGCTTGCTCTGGCTATCGGTCTCGGGTGGTATGTTATACTAAAATGCAGATGAGTACCCAACACCTCATGAAACTTCCCCCAAAACCTGGATGTAAAACGAACATTTTTGGATAAGGTGTCTAAGCCCATAATTATAATTGGGATGTACTTGACCCGATAGTAGCATGGTCCTTTTGGGCTGCCTTCTCCATAGCAGCTGATAAGATGAATTATAGAGAAAGAGGTTAATTTATAATTTATTAATATATTATAAGAATGATATATTAATTGAGAAATCATATTATTTAATTAGTATTGATTAGAAATTAATTTGGAATTAATTTGGTGATCAAAAGAGAGTGATTAAATTAAGGGGACTGATATCGCAATTATCTAATAGTTGCAAGTTGGGCTTGTGGCTCCTTTTGGAAGGGGTGGACGAATTCTATGTGTAGAGCATATAGATTTCGTCCATATGATGGCTTCTGGAAGGATCTACTGGGCTGTTTAAGACTTAAGCAGTCAGATTAGGGTTTTGCCAGAAACCCTAGCAGCTATACCCCCTAGCTTCATGAAATCGGCACTATGTTTTTCTAAAGAACCCTAGCTGACTTCTAGAGCCTCTTTTCTCTCTCTCTCTCTCTCTCTCTCTCTCTCTCACTCTCCCTTGTTCTTCCTTGTTGCTATTTGGTGTTTGTGACTCTATTATAGGTGGAACAATTGAGACACTAAGCTCGAAAAGGTCAAGATCAACAAGCTACAAGAAAAGGTATTCTTCTAACTTTGTTTTAATCATCAATTTCGAAAATTGTATGATAGATTAGAGTTTTTGCTTTGGATGATTCTTTGCATGTATAACTTGAGAAAAACCTAGATCCAAAGCATTAGGGTTGCATGTACATCATAAGAATGCTGTAGTGCTCATAACCCTTTAGTGGAATCAGAGATTAGGGTGTTTTTCTGTTATATTTGATGTTGTGGTTAATTGTTCAAAGCTGAAAGGAGTCGAATTCTAGACTCTGCCAGATGAACTCGATGAGTCCATTATGTGACTCAACGAGTTGAGGTAGCTCGACAAGTTCAAAGCCTGACTCGACGAGTTGACTCGTCTGTTGTCTATATTTTTCGGATTTCCTGCCTAAATTAGATTAGGAAAATTACCATAAGTTGTTTTAACTAATTAAAAACGATTATTCTGATATGATAATGAATATCCTCATCTAATTGATAGATAAATGTCAAATTTTAAGATAATTACTAGATTATGTGATAAATTAATTATTTTTAAAACTTGATTTGATTTTATCTTGCCAAATAAAATTGGATTAGGTCAAATTTTGATACAGATAAAATTATATGATTATTTTAATTATTTTAAAATTTGATCTAGAAGTTTTGAAAATTTTGAATACTTGCCCTCAAGTTTTTGAATTTAAAGTTTGATTAAAAGTTTTAATTTTGAAATATTAAATTCTAAAACCCTAGTGTTTTAAAATTTTAAAACACAACCCTAATACTATTATAATATTAAAATCTTAATAATTATATATATATATATATATATATATATATATATATATATATATACATATATATCACGAACCAGTATTACCGTTACTAGGCCTCATTCACAAAGCTAGTTTATAAAGGCTGTTTAAGGAAGCGGCTTGTAAAATGACCGCTATTGGGTAACCACTCTTAACCACCACACTCTTGACTAGTAGAGGGTCGTTAGCCAAACGGGTAGGATAAGACATTAAATCCTCATTAATAAGTATAATGATAAGTTATAAAGTAACTAAATGTTTTTATAAATTCCTAATCTTAGTTACTTTAGGAAAATGTGAAAATGATGCTATTCCATGAAATTGCACTTTGCACCATGCCAAGTTGTTAATTGTCACACCCCCAAACCTAGGATGGCAGAAACGTCCGGGGGTAAAGGACTTCATGTATAGTATCATAACAAAGAATATAGTAGTGCTAAAAGTATAGAGAAACAACATAAATATAATTGAAAAAGTTACATCATAGTATATGTTTACATGTTTCTGAATCAAGTACATTATGTTGACAAAAATACAATGTTTGACGCCTTAGCGTTCCATCCTCAAAGGTTACATGTTTACTGATTTCCTGAGAATACAAGTAGTTTTGAAAAAGTGTCAACAATTAAGTTGGTGAGTTCATAAGCTTTTGAAGGTGATGCTAAAATCCTTTTCTTGTAAAAGTGAGGTTTGTTCAAGAAAAATCCAATATTTTCTTTATATAATGCGTTGTAGTGTTAAAAGTCAAGACCGAAATATACAAGTATTTTTTCCATATTTACAGAAATTTATGCAAGTTTAAATCGACATGAACTCGTCAAATTTAGAAGTAAAACCCGTAAATCTTATGTTTTGTTAATACCCCATGTGAGTTATTATAACCATATTATGACTCAGACGGCCTCGTAATATGACGTTCTTCAGGCATCGCAAGTTAAATGATACTTGTCACCCCAGACCTGCCGGTCTAGCTGTTGCATGCAGCTGAAGTGTGGGTTTTTCAGACCCAGTATAGATCTATACACAACTACCACGTTCTCCCTACAAGAGACTCTGGTTACAATTTACAGGACTTTTGACTTTTTTACTTGAAGGTAACATGAAGCGAATGTCTCACAAAGTTATTCATTAACAGATTTATGTGAACTGAACTGAAAACCCCTTGGGTAATGAGTTTGAAATGTATATGAAACATAAACTATACCTATTATAGTTTATCATAATTGTTTGTAATGTAAAAGAACCATTTTCTATGTAAGTCGGACGTATAGCAAAATATGACTATGTTTATCATGCCTTGTTTTTTACTATTGGTAATGATGGAGGATTCTTACAAATTAGAGAGTATTTTCTATTATATAATTATACCACAACAAGAAACACATGTAAAATATGAAATCCTCAAAGATCAACACTTTGCTCAACGTGTTACAAAGTGTGGTGAAAGTTATAAGCTGTTGATTTGTTTTTAACATTTCTGCACTGTTTTAGAAAAATCACACAAAAATCATACAAAGACAAAAATTAATTCCGTAAAGTCTGAGAGTTTATAAAATATGTCTAGTTTATTAATAAATTTTATTAAGATTTTTAGAAGTCTCTAAGTGGTGTGAAAATGTTTATATTCACAGGCTAGTCCGATTTCATAGCTACAATGATAGGCAGTTTTGTAAAAATCACCATAAATTGTAGTTAAATCGTATAGAGATGTGCAAGTATTAATTTTAAAGGTATGAACCTGAACTATTTTCATATAAAACATTTTTGAAAACTATAAGCTTTAAGATGTTCAAAACAGTCCGTGAATGGAGTTAAACTTTTCTGATGAAAGCTGATGGATGAGTTTAGTTGTGTTCTTGGTGTTTTAACTTGTATTCCCCACCTTAAAACTTAAGAAAAACATTAAAAAAATAAGGTTATGAAGTCACCTTTTGTGGTTTTAGTAGATGGATGATGAAGAAAGGAAGTGTTCAACTCAAGAACACTTTAGAAGATGCTTGAAGATTTAACACAAATATGATGATGTTTGTGTAAGATATCCATGTTTTAAGTAGAAAGGAGAAATAATCATGTGAGGAGTGATATTACTTACTAGGAGTAGATGAAGAACTTGTGATCAGCCTTGAATTTTCGAGATTAGAGAGGGATAGTGAGAGAGAATGAGTTTTTGCTTCTTGGTGGAGTGTGAGTGAAATGGGAGGAGAGATAAGGATTTTTCTATCCTTGGATCAAGGTGCTTGGCTGGAAAGAGTGGGAAAAGGACGATGGAATGACCAGGTATGGTGGAATAGTGACTGGGGATGGTCATGGAGTGGGTATGGGAGGTAACCTGTGTCCTTGCCCAAAGGATAAGTCAACTCTCCACCTAAATATTTTACCCACTATATTTTTAATCTTAGATAATGATTACCCTCAAAATGTGATTAGATTATGGAAATATGGGGTCTTATGTGTCAAAATATAAGTTTGGGTGAAAATCTCACGTTAAAATCATGAAAAACGGGCCTAAAGCGACGTTGTGGTCGAAAACCGGGTGAAATGGGCCTTATAGCGAAGCTTGTCAGATGTGGGTCGGAGGTTCGGTAAGAGATGTGGGTACTTTTGTTTCATTTGATCTTTGCGTTCCCAGGTGAACTTGGGTCCTCGTTTAGCGTTCCAACGGACCTTCACGATAGGAATACAACTTTGTTTCATTCTTTTGATCTCTCGATCAATGATTTATGTGACAACCCGAAATTTCTATTCTGTACAAACAATATCAAGTCAATAGAAGTTAGAACAGTTGCAGTAAATTTTCATACTTTTGGTATAAGTTTGAGTATTTCAGGATTTACACTTAAAGAGATATCAGGAGAGAGGATGCACTAGGGTTTTGTGCAACTCTGTTATTTCAAAACTCTATGATTTAGAGTTCATTGCTTGAATAAAATATTTTCTGCTAAAAACCCTAGGGGTATATATATGGTTCTTAGCCATATTTATTCATTTGTTACATTTCCAACTAGAGAAAAGCCGAATTCTCTCTCACGGATCTTCGGACTTTCATCCCAAAATGTCAGTACTTCTATCTAGGTGTGTTATAGAGCTTGTTATGTGTCTAATAACCTAGAAATCATATGGAAACATGAAGATCAAAGAGTTTACGGCCCAAGAACATCTTGGACCGTAAACCCTTCTTTAGGGGCCAAATGAGTGCCTAGGTCCCTTCCTTTTGCAATGAAACTATGCTAGGCTCATACCCTAATGTGTGTAGCACTTGAAAACACCATACCCATGAGAGATTACGGCCGTAATCTTTAAGGGTTTGGATTCTTGGACCGTAAACATCAAATAAGGGTACCAAAGTGTGCCTAAGGCCTTCGTTAGCCTTAGATAAATGTCTAAACCCTATCCTAGATAAGCATGCGACTTGAAAACATAAAAATACCACTTTCCATATGGGTTTACGGCAGTAAACCCAAAAGGAAATGGCCTTGGGGCCATAAACTCCTCAAAGGAGTGTATAGATGCCCTAAACCCTTCCAAGGACTAAGCCATCAAGTAGCAATGCTTCTAGGGAACATGTAAAGCTTCAAAACACAAAATAAGCTAGGGCTTAGGAACTTACGGCCGTAAACTCAAGAGTTTATGACTGTAAACTCCTTGTGTGTTGGTTCTTGGAGAGTAAACTCAAGAATGGGGTCCTTTGGAACCCTAAACCCACTAGCCTTGTCCTACAACAACTTAGATGCAATCCTTAGGGCTAATAACACTTATATAAGGTGTTTAGCATGTTCTAGGAGGTCTTAACATTTTCAATTAGTAGTTTAAAATTAATTGGGTACATATATGTGTGATTATATGTTAACTAGGATCATAGAGTGTGTTCAAGACTTCACTTGACACCTAGCAATCCTACATCTTCAGTACATCCGTACCACTCACTACAGGTGAGTACATACCCCTTAATCAATGGTTTAATTGTTTTTAAATGCTTTATGGGGGGAATACAAGTTAAATACTTATAGTTATTACATCAATCACATGTGATTAATAACTACAAAACCAGTGGTTTTCTTACTGTTCAAATTGTTTATCAAACTGTTTTACAAACTCTGTTACTTATCAAATACTTCTACTTAAGTTCTTTTATACTTATTATCAATTGCATGTCTATGTACGTATAGTTATATAAGCAATGTTTAAAAGGCTTAGGAAGGCCTGCCCGCTTTATTTCCTTTTCCCTGTTGGGATGTGGTTTGGTAAGGTATCGGGTATCCGTCCAAAGGTCATTTAATTATTAGTTATATATCATGTGTACATATATAGTCATAAAGGTTCTTCGAGTTAGTTCAATATCCTTGGGTAGCAAGGGTATACTTCCATGTTCATACGTATCAGTTACATTACTAGTAAGCTACCATAGGGGTAGCACAGGAAGATACAAATTACTATTAATAGAACAATGAAACATACAATGAGTCAGTACGAGTAGCACACACAATACATTACTATACATGCTAGATAGAGAGACCATACTGATGGGTTTTAGCCATAAGAACTTTCCTATGTGCGCATGCAAAACCCTAATGCTCGGATCTAGGCTTTCTAATAAACATGCTTTGAATCCAAGACTTCTAATGACTAATTAGGTTAAATAACAACATTGAAACAGATCTAGAATCATACCTTTGAGTTCCTTGTTGATCTTGAGGTCTTGGAGCTTCTAGAGTCACAAATGTCACTCCTCTAATGGCTTACAAACACCAATAGCAAGGAAGATGATTTAGGAGAGAGGAGAGGGGAGGAAATCGGCCAGGGTTCTCTTATTTTAGGTGAGGTGCCGATTTCCTTATGCCATGGGGTCTATTTATACTTGTAGACTCCTTAAGGGTTACAACCTAAACCCTAATTGGATAATCTTCTCTTAAGGCTATCCAAATCCTTTCCATAGATAAGCCTTGGACGATTTTAGCTATCCTATATCTCATAGAATTCGTCCATAGCATATCCAAATGGATTTACAGTCTAAAGCTTAACTATCAAACAATTGACAGTTTATACCCCTTTATTTAATTAACCTCTTTAAGTCACCAAATTAATTCTAATTAATTCTATGACTTATATTAATCAAATAACAAATATATTATTCATTATATTATTCTCATAATATATTAATAATATTTACTCTCTCGTAATAAATCATCCTATCAAGTTGCTATGGTGAAGGCAACCCAAAAGGACCATGCACAACCAGGTCAAATACTTGCCTAATATAGTTTCAGCCTTAGACACTATTCCAACACATACATTACAGCCAGCACACGCAGAACATTTCAGTACATTACTATACATGCTAGATAGAGAGAACATACATTACAGCTAGCACACGCAGAACATTTCAATACATTACTATACATGCTAGATAGAGAGAACATACATTACAACTAGCACACACTAAACATTTCAGTACAATCAGGCTAGATAGAGAAAGAGTAAACTTTTCAGTTAGCACATTCATTTCATGTACATTTATGCAGTTATGTGAACCATTAAGCGGGTCATGGCACTTCCTGCCATGACCGTTTTTGTATCCCGAATCTCCTTAATTGGGGAGCATATGAGTTTGCGTATAGATCTATATTGGATTGACTATCCTACACCTTGCTGCTCGCTACAGTGGGACTTGCAAGTCTACGGCTGCCAAATGTCATTTCTTACGACATCTTACATTGTAACGCCCGTGTTTCTACGCTAGGCATTAATATTGACATAATGGTCTAGCTTAACCTTTGTAACTCATTTAGAAGAAATGAAAAGGAATAATGTGAATTTTATGTGAATTATGTGTTTTATGCTTAATTATTAGGGTTTAATTAATTAAAAATAAAAATAAGTGTCAAAATTAAAGTGTGAGATAAGCTCGATATCTTTACATAAAGTTGTAGTGGTCGAAACAAGGATTTCGGGGATATAAAGAATACCAAAACCCGAGTTATAACGAAGAAGTTATGACCTATTGAAGTTTCGCGACAAAACCGGCACGGTGCTGAATGTCGTAAAAAGTGAGTTTTTGATAAACTACTTTTTAGCCTTAGTAATCTAAACGAAAGTCGTAGTATTTATTAAACCGAGAAGTTCGATAAAAAGAACGCCCAAATCTGACTTCGTATGAGGAAGTTATGATTTTTCGAAGTTTCAACATAGCAGTAGACAGCTAAAAACTCGAATTTTAGATCGAGCGATTTTTAGTCGACACAACCTAAACGAGAATTGAAGGTCTCGTCATTAGGAGCACAACGGTAAAAAGTCTGACGAAAACGGACGTCGGATGAAGAAGTTATGAATTTTTAACGGATTTCCTATCCCGGTCTGTTAAAAATAATAATATAAAATTTAAAGTCAAAATTAGCCGACGAAGTCTAAAAGGAAGTTGTAGATCGTAATTTTAGCTACGCGTGCATATAAAGAACGTCAAAAACGGAGCTCGTATGCGAAAGTTATGGATTTTAGAAGTTTTGGCACAAAAACCGAGAAATTTCGCATAGTCACACAATTGCCACGTCACCCTCGCTTAGAATGTGACACGTGTCCTGCTGAGTCACCTGGCTGCTGAGTCATTAGGTTGCTGAGTCACCGAGGCTGCTGAGTCATGCGAGCCACGTGTCCTCTTCTGATTCGACCGAGGAGGAGGCCCAATCCGAAGCAGCCAGCTCCCCAGCCGAAGCTTCGCCCAGCTGCCGCGTGTGTCCGAGCCTCGCATAGCCTAGCTCCGAGTCTCGCAGGTGCGCCAGCAAGCCGCGGTCCACTTAGAAGCCGCCAGCGAGCCCTCACATGTGCGAGCCAGGTGCGAGCCATGCGAGCCATGTGCGAAGCCACCCCCTGCGAGCCGTCGGATCTCCGAAGCGTGCCATCTTCTCAGCCGTTGGATCAAACTTCGGACCCTATAAATAGAAGGGTACCTGCGAGGGTTTCCGGTTACTTTTGGAAATTTGCCACTTTTAGCCCCTTTCTCCATATTTTCTTCATCTTAACATCCCGCAAAGCCCCGGTATCGATTGTAAAGCCCGGAATACCCCACGCAGTGCCCGAGAAGCCCGGAAAATTTATCTTTTAGGTTTCGAAGCCCGACCTTTCGCAGAGCCCAATTTCTCAATAAAACTCCCGGTTTTATTAGAAACGATCGTTTTAGCAAACGAATTGCTGCCCGATTTTCACCAAAATAAGTGAGTGTGTAGTTCCTTTCAATTTACACATAGTTATGAAGTATTTACCTTGAAATACGTATTATGTGTAAAGATATTAATTGTTTGACTGAGGTAACTGTTGAATTGATGTTTTATACAAGTTTTAAACTGTATATGCTTTTTATCTACAAAATATGTTGGGTAGAACATGGGTAGATGAAATAGTGGGTATGATGAAAGGTGAGTTGGATAAAGAAGATGTTCAATAATATTGATCATGAGTTGAGGGTGAGTGGTGAAAATTTGAGAGAATCACTTACCCAAATTGTTGGCCCCCGTCATTCAGCAGAGTATGGATGACAACCATGGACTATTCTAGACAGTCTATGGAACACTAGCAGGCCCGCAACCTGTAGGTGTAATGAACTATATGTTCATTTTATGTACTCTAAAACCCATTGACATGTATTGCAGGAGAGAACACCTGTAAATAATACTGTCGATAAATGAGAGCTATGGACTTAGCACATGTTGAATAAACTTTGGCAGCTATGGAATTAGTGTCCGTTGTATAAACCCCGGTCACGAGGTGACTTTGTGTCTATTCCTTAGGATGAATCCTTAGGAAGGAGTAATAGTTGATTCTTAGGGTAAACCCTTAAGAAATAAATAAAATAATTGGGTTTGGGGTAGTTAGGTTGATTGATTGATGTATAAACATAATAAATTTATGTATTGTGGGTTGAAAACCCTATATGCTCACCAGGCTTCCTAGCCTGACCCACTCAGCTGTTTATATTACAGGTAGAGGACCCTGAGCATAGTCGGATGATGATGATGAGTGAATTTTGGATTATAGGCCAGTAGTTACAACTAATTGTCGTAAGGCTTATAATGTCTTGTTTATGCTTTTGATCTGTATTGGAACATGACATCCCGAGGTTTTGATATAAAAGGAAATGATATATTTCTTAAAGAAAGGTTTTGACAAACTTTTATCATATTTTGTTTTGGGGACCAACTCCGCAACATCTTTTATAAAGATTTCTCTGATTTGATTTTTAAAAAGCATAAATTAAATCGGTCTTTTCTGGCTGAGAAATTTGGGGATGTCACAGTTGGTATCAGAGCATTAGTTTAAGCGAACTAAGAAATTGTAGAATTTCTAGACTTGAACTTAGAATGCTAAGTGATGATTGTGAGATGAGTGTCTACCATATTTTAGACACGAGCACTAGTTTATTTTAGGGAAGATGCCTAAAATGCCCTTATGTGCTAAATGTTTTGTGTTATACCTATAATGATGCTATTATTTGTTCGGATCTATGGTCTGTTGCCGACCGGATCTGGAAACCTTATGTATGTAGGATTCTAAACGTATGACTACGATATTGGAACTAACATATAAACGTTTCGAAGACTTAACATCTAACAAAAATGAAGATCTAAGTTCACCTAAGATTGGTATATAGATCGAAATGTCGAGTACTTAAAGTGGGTTCGAAAGTGATAATCCACAGCCTGAGCCAATCACGATGACTGGAGTGCAGGCTATGGTACGTACGATGTTAGGTGAACAGATGGATGAAACAAAACGTTTACTTCAAAAAAGTAAGGATGAACTTATTGTGCCAAAAGGTCAGACATCTGTTCTTGAGGCAACTATTAGGGTTGCTAAGTCTATTGAGGAAATGATCAATGACACAACCGCCAACAAAGTTGAAGTTGGCAAGAAGAGGAAATTTGAGGGGTCTTCAAGGCCCAACAAGAGCAACATATCCTCAAAGTTTGGCAGAAGAAGAGATAAAGGAAAATGGTGCGGGAGGTGCAAAAATAAACACTCTGGGAATTGTGATGGGAAGGTGAAGTGCTTTAAATGTGGAGAAATAGGGCATTATGCCAATAAGTGTACGATTCCCAAGGAGGTGTGCTACGGATGTAAAGAAGAAGGCCATATTTCTAAGAATTGTCAGAAGAACAATGAAGTAACAAGGCCAAGTGCACCATCAATGCCAAAGGAATTTCAGGATATCCTTGAAGAAGCGATTAATAACACTAGGAAGTAGAAGTCAAGACTTGATACCCGAAGATCAAGTTACGAAGTAGTAATGTGAATAGTAACAAGTAGTTTAGCCTATGAGAGGCATAGTATAGGGTAAACTTGAACCTTTGTGTAATCGTTTCAAGGAAATAAAATAAACCCTGGTTTTGTCGTCTGATGAATAGAATGGCTGGTGTAGTTTTTGAAGGTGTCCCAATCATCTGAAATTTCCATCACCAACCAAGTTGAAGTAGAGTTGATCATTGAAGATACGCGTGAAAGAAGTCCTAGTAGAGTCTAGGAAATTTTTATGATTAATTGGACACATTTGTATGTGTTAAATTGTTTTGTGATTTTAGGACTTGGGGACTGCGAGACAGTACTTGGGACGAGTATGAGTAGGTGTGAATAGTAGTAGAGATCTATACTACTGGAAGCATAGGACTCGCACTTGGATCAGGGAAAGTCACAAGGTTACCAAGAAGCTATTATTTGATTCTGTCTTGTTCTAGTCTGTCGTTACCATCGTTTCGGTAATGACTAAGAAGATGATTGTTATTCCGACCTTAGAGGTCATATTAAATTGAGTCCGACTACGATGAGTTTATTATGTGGTTTAGAGATCCAAGTTCGATGTAACATTTGACTTAAGCCAGAAGATTGAAATGAAAGATGATCAAAGCGATCAATAGAAGCATCGCACTTATTGTTAAAGAAGTTGGTAGTAGAAATGATACATTTTGAACGATGATTGTATCGCATTAGAACATGAAGGAAGGTATAATTTGTTCTGAAATTGTCCCTAGGAGATCTGAGTCTAAGTAGTGCAGTATACAATGAGAGATCAATAGAACATGACCCATCGGTCTGTTACAATAAATACTTATTCCAAGAAGAAGGAGGAGTCCTCAATAAGGATTTATTTTGTAACTTGAAGGTTACAGTTGAAAGTCCTATGGAGATCTGAAGCTTTTTAGGAGTAGCTGGATATTATCGCTGATTTATCCAAGGCTTTTCTTCGATCGCGACTCCATTGACAGCTTTGACCCACAAAGGAGTTGTCTATACTTGGAATGAGAAGCATTGGAAGCTTTGAGAAGTCAAAGAAGAAGTTGTGTGAAGCACCGATTCTTTCATTACCCAAAGGAGTTGAGGACTTCACAGTTTATAGTGATGCCTCTGGAGTTGGGTTAGGATGTGTTCTGACCCAAATGGATAAGGTGATAGCATATTCATCGAGGAAATTGAAAGAGCATGAAAAGAACTACCCCACTCACGATTTGGAGTTGGCAGCGGTAGTATTCGCCCTAAAGATATGGAGGCATTATCTTTATGGCACAAAGTGTAAACTTTTCACTGATCATAAGAGTCTTCAATATCTCTTTAATCAGAAGGAATTGAACATGAGGCAACAACGCTAGCCAGAGTTACTCAAGGATTATGACTACGAGATACTTTACCACCCTGGTAAAGCAAATGTGGTTGCTGATGCTCTCAGTCGGAAGGTAAACCTTGAAAAGTAAAGGCCAAGAGCGTTGAGAATTGAAGTTGTCTCAACAATTATGGAAAGTATAAAGAAAGCTCAAGAGGAAGCTTTAGAGAAAAGTGACCGAAAGGAAGCACGTTTGGGCAAAACGTTAGTATTCGGTACAAACAACCAAGAGTTGAAGGTATTCCAAGATAGGATTTGGGTACTTAAGACGGGCGGAGTAAGAGATCTTCTGATGGAAGAAGCTCACAAGACCATGTACTCGATTCATCCCAGCAGTAGAAAAATGTATAGGGATTTAAAACCCTATTATTGGTGGCCGACGATGAAGCTCGATGTTGCTAGGTATGTGGCCGAGTGTGTAAATTGTGCTAGGGTTAAGGGACAACATCAGGAACCGTATGGGAGTTTAGAACCTTTACCCGTACCCATGGGTAAATGGGAAGACGTCACCATGGATTTTGTGACTAAACTGCCCAGAACAAGGAACGGTCACGACATGATTTGGGTAGTCGTTGATCGCTTCACTAAGAGTGCGCATTTCATAGCAGCCATCGAGAAATGGTCTATGGATAAACTCGTGAATTCTTATGTGAAGGAAGTGTGAGGCTTCACGGTGTTATGTTAACGATTGTGTCCGATCGTGACAGCCGTTTTACCTCAATGTTTTAGAGGAGTCTATAAGAGGAAAAGCAGTTTATGGGACTTGAAATAGTCCATTAGATTGCTAAAAAGTTGAAAGTGATTAGGAAAAAGATGTTAGCTGCTCAAAAGAGCTATACTGACAAGAAAAGACAACCGATATCATTCGAAGTTGGAGATTCGGTTTCACTTAAAGTCTCGTCGTGGAAGGGACTTATAAGATTTGGTAGAAGGGGAAAGTTGAGTCCAAGGTTTATTGGACCATTTAAAGCTCTTCAGAGAATCCGGAATCAAGCTTACAAGCTAGAGTTACCGGAAGAACTAGAGGGTATTCATAACACCTTTCATGTGTGTTATTTGAGAAAGTTCACGGGAGGTGTGCCCGACATAATTCCCATTTCTGAGTTAACGTTGGACAAGAACAAGAGATTAATTGGAGAACTTGAGGCAATCGTTAACCGTAAGACTAAGAAGTTGTAACATAAGATAGTCGATTTAGTGCCAGTACGTTGGAAACTTATAAATGGGCCAAATCCCACCTGGGAAACGGAGAGTGACATAGTGAGTCGCTACCCGTAGTTGTTTGTCGTTGTGTGATTCCGGGGACGGAATCATCCTAAGGGGGAGAGAGTCGTAACGCCCGTGTTTCTAGGCTAGGCATTAATATTGACATAATGGTCTAGGTTAACCTTTTTAACTCATTTAGAAGAAATGAAAAGGAATTATGTGAATTTTATGTGAATTATGTGTTTTATGCTTAATTATTAGGGTTTAATTAATTAAAAATAAAAATAAGCGTCAAAATTAAAGTGTGAGATAAGCTCGATATCATTACATAAAGTTGTAGTGGTCGAAACAAGTATTTCGGGGATATAAAGAATACCAAAATCCGAGTTATAACGAAGAAGTTATGACCTATTGAAGTTTCGCGACAAAACCGGCACGGTGCTGAATGTCGTAAAAAGTGAGTTTTTGATAAACTACTTTTTAGCCTTAGTAATCTAAACGAAAGTCGTACTATTCGTTAAACCGAGAAGTTCGATAAAAAGAACGCCCAAATCTGACTTCGTATGAGGAAGTTATGATTTTTCGAAGTTTCAGCATAGTAGTAGATAACTAAAAACTCGAATTTTAGATCGAGCGATTTTTAGCCGACACAACCTAAACGAGAATTGAAGGTCTCGTCATTAGGAGCACAACCGTAAAAAGTCTGACGAAAACGGACGTCGGATGAAGAAGTTATGAATTTTTAACGGATTTCCTATCCCGGTCTGTTAAAAATAATAATATAAAATTTAAAGTCAAAATTAGCCGACGAAGTCTAAACGGAAGTTGTAGATCGTAATTTTAGCTACGCGTGCATATAAAGAACGTCAAAAACGGAGCTCGTATGCGAAAGTTATGGATTTTAGAAGTTTTGGCACAAAAACCGAGAAATTTCGCATAGTCACACAATTGCCACGTCACCCTCGCTTAGAATGTGACACGTGTCCTGCTGAGTCACCTGGCTGCTGAGTCATTAGGCTGCTGAGTCACCGAGGCTGCTGAGTCATGCGAGCCACGTGTCCTCTTCTGATTCGACCGAGGAGGAGGCCCAATCCGAAGCAGCCAGCTCCCCAGCCGAAGCTTCGCCCAGCTGCCGCGTGTGTCCGAGCCTCGCATAGCCTAGCTCCGAGTCTCGCAGGTGCACCAGCAAGCCGCGGTCCACTTAGAAGCCGCCAGCGAGCCCTCGCATGTGCGAGCCAGGTGCGAGCCATATGCGAAGCCACCCGCTGCGAGCCGTCGGATCTCCGAAGCGTGCCATCTTCTCAGCCGTTGGATCAAACTTCGGACCCTATAAATAGAAGGGTACCTACGAGGGTTTTCGGTTACTTTTGGAATTTTGCCACTTTTAGCCCCTTTCTCCATATTTTCTTCATCTTAACATCCCGCAAAGCCCCAGTATCGATTGTAAAGCCCGAAATACCCCACGAAGTGCCCGAGAAGCCTGGAAAATTTATCTTTTCGGTTTCGAAGCCCGACCTTTCGCAGAGCCCGGTTTCTCAATAAAACTTCCTGTTTTATTAGAAACGATCGTTTTAGGAAACGAATTGCTGCCCGATTTTCACCAAAATAAGTGAGTGTGTAGTTACTTTCAGTTTACACATAGATATGAAGTATTTACCTTGAAATACGTGTTATGTGTAAATATATTAATTGTTTGACTGAGGTAACTGTTGAATTGATGTTTTATACAAGTTTTAAACTGTATATGCTTTTTATCTACAAAATATGTTGGGTAGAACATGGGTAGATGAAATAGTGGGTATGATGAAAGGTGAGTTGGATAAAGAAGATGTTCAATAATATTGATCATGAGTGGTGAAAATTTGAGAGAATCACTTACCCAAATTGTTGGCCGCCGTCATTCAGCAGAGTATGGATGACAACCATGGACTATTCTAGACAGTCTATGGAACACTAGCTGGCCCGCAACCTGTAGGTGTAATGAACTATATGTTCATTTGCTGTACTCTAAAACCCATTGACATGTATTGCCGGAGAGAACACCTGTAAATAATACTGTCGATAAATGAGAGCTATGGACTTAGCACATGTTGAATAAACTTTGGCAGCTATGGAATTAGTGCCCGTTGTATAAACCCCGGTCACGAGGTGACTTTGTGTCTATTCCTTAGGATGAATGCTTAGGAAGGAGTGATAGTTGATTCTTAGGGTAAACCCTTAAGAAATAAATAAAATAATTGGGTTTGGGGTAGTTAGGTTGATTGATTGATGTATAAACATAATAAATTTATGTATTGTGGGTTGAAAACCCTATATGCTCACCAGGCTTCCAAGCCTGACCCACTCAGCTGTTTATATTACAGGTAGAGGACCCCGAGCATAGTCGGATGATGATGATGAGTGAATTTTGGATTATAGGCCAGTAGTTACAAATAATTGTCGTAAGGCTTATAATGTCTTGTTTATGCTTTTGATCTGTATTGGAACATGACATCCCGAGGTTTTGATATAAAAGGAAATGATATATTTCTTAAAGAAAGGTTTTGACAAACTTTTATCATATTTTGTTTTGGGGACCAACTCCGCAACATCTTTTATAAAGATTTCTCTGATTTGATTTTTAAAAAGCATAAATTAAATCGGTCTTTTCTGGCCGAGAAATTTGGGGATGTCACAGTTGGTATCAGAGCATTAGTTTAAGCGAACTAAGAAATTGTAGAATTTCTAGACTTGAACTTAGAATGCTAAGTGATGATTGTGAGATGAGTGTCTACCATATTTTAGACACGAACACTAGTTTATTTTAGGGAAGATGCCTAAAATGCCCTTATGTGCTAAATGTTTTGTGTTATAGCTATAATGATGCTATTATTTGTTCGGATCTATGGTCTGTTGCCGACCGGATCTGGAAACCTTATATGTGTAGGATTCTAAACGTATGACTACGATATTGGAACTAACATATAAACGTTTCGAAGACTTAACATCTAACAAAAATGAAGATCTAAGTTCACCTACGATTGGTATATAGATCGAAACGCCGAGTACTCAAAGTGGGTTCGAAAGTGATAATCCACAGCCTGAGCCAATCACGATGACTGGAGTGCAGGCAATGGTACGTACGATGTTAGGTGAACAGATGGATGAAACAAAACGTTTACTTCAAAAAAGTAAGGATGAACTTATTGTGCCAAAAGGTCAGACATCTGTTCTTGAGGCAACTATTAGGGTTGCTAAGTCTATTGAGGAAATGATCAATGACACAACCGCCAACAAAGTTGAAGTTGGCAAGAAGAGGAAATTTGAGGGGTCTTCAAGGCCCAACAAGAGCAACATATCCTCAAAGTTTGGCAGAAGAAGAGATAAAGGAAAATGGTGCGGGAGGTGCAAAAATAAACACTCTGGGAATTGTGATGGGAAGGTGAAGTGCTTTAAATGTGGAGAAATAGGGCATTATGCCAATAAGTGTACGATTCCCAAGGAGGTGTGCTACGGATGTAAAGAAGAAGGCCATATTTCTAAGAATTGTCAGAAGAACAATGAAGTAACAAGGCCAAGTGCACCATCAATGCCAAAGGAATTTCAGGATATCCTTGAAGAAGCGATTAATAACACTAGGAAGTAGAAGTCAAGACTTGATACCCGAAGATCAAGTTACGAAGTAGTAATGTGAATAGTAACAAGTAGTTTAGCCTATGAGAGGCATAGTATAGGGTAAACTTGAACCTTTGTGTAATCGTTTCAAGGAAATAAAATAAACCCTGGTTTTGTCGTCTGATGAATAGAATGGCTGGTGTAGTTTTTGAAGGTGTCCCAATCATCTGAAATTTCCATCACCAACCAAGTTGAAGTAGAGTTGATCATTGAAGATACGCGTGAAAGAAGTCCTAGTAGAGTCTAGGAAATTTTTATGATTAATTGGACACATTTGTATGTGTTAAATTGTTTTGTGATTTTAGGACTTGGGGACTGCGAGACAGTACTTGGGACGAGTATGAGTAGGTGTGAATAGTAGTAGAGATCTATACTACTGGAAGCATAGGACTCGCACTTGGATCAGGGAAAGTCACAAGGTTACCAAGAAGCTATTATTTGATTCTGTCTTGTTCTAGTCTGTCGTTACCATCGTTTCGGTAATGACTAAGAAGATGATTGTTATTCCGACCTTAGAGGTCATATTAAATTGAGTCCGACTACGATGAGTTTATTATGTGGTTTAGAGATCCAAGTTCGATGTAACATTTGACTTAAGCCAGAAGATTGAAATGAAAGATGATCAAAGCGATCAATAGAAGCATCGCACTTATTGTTAAAGAAGTTGGTAGTAGAAATGATACATTTTGAACGGTGATTGTATCGCATTAGAACATGAAGGAAGGTATAATTTGTTCTGAAATTGTCCCTAGGAGATCTGAGTCTAAGTAGTGCAGTATACAATGAGAGATCATTAGAACATGACCCATCGGTCTGTTACAATAAATACTTATTCCAAGAAGAAGGAGGAGTCCTCAATAAGGATTTATTTTGTAACTTGAAGGTTTCAATTGAAAGTCCTATGGAGATCTGAAGCTTTTTAGGAGTAGCTGGATATTATCGCTGATTTATCCAAGGCTTTTCTTCGATCGCGACTCCATTGACAGCTTTGACCCACAAAGGAGCTGTCTATACTTGGAATGAGAAGCATTGGAAGCTTTGAGAAGTCAAAGAAGAAGTTGTGTGAAGCACCGATTCTTTCATTACCCAAAGGAGTTGATGACTTCACAGTTTATAGTGATGCCTTTGGAGTTGGGTTAGGATTTGAGAGAATCACTTACCCAAATTGTTGGCCCCCGTCATTCAGCAGAGTATGGATGACAACCATGGACTATTCTAGACAGTCTATGGAACACTAGCAGGCCCGCAACCTGTAGGTGTAATGAACTATATGTTCATTTGCTGTACTCTAAAACCCATTGACATGTATTGCAGGAGAGAACACCTGTAAATAATACTGTCGATAAATGAGAGCTATGGACTTAGCACATGTTGAATAAACTTTGGCAGCTATGGAATTAGTGCCCGTTGTATAAACCCCGGTCACGAGGTGACTTTGTGTCTATTCCTTAGGATGAATGCTTAGGAAGGAGTTATAGTTGATTCTTAGGGTAAACCCTTAAGAAATAAATAAAATAATTGGGTTTGGGGTAGTTAGGTTGATTGATTGATGTATAAACATAATAAATTTATGTATTGTGGGTTGAAAACCCTATATGCTCACCAGGCTTCCAAGCCTGACCCACTCAGCTGTTTATATTACAGGTAGAGGACCCCGAGCATAGTCGGAAGATGATGATGAGTGAATTTTGGATTATAGGCCAGTAGTTACAAATAATTGTCGTAAGGCTTATAATGTCTTGTTTATGCTTTTGATCTGTATTGGAACATGACATCCCGAGGTTTTGATATAAAAGGAAATGATATATTTCTTAAAGAAAGGTTTTGACAAACTTTTATCATATTTTGTTTTGGGGACCAACTCCGCAACATCTTTTATAAAGATTTCTCTGATTTGATTTTTAAAAAGCATAAATTAAATCGGTCTTTTCTGGCCGAGAAATTTGGGGATGTCACAGTTGGTATCAGAGCATTAGTTTAAGCGAACTAAGAAATTGTAGAATTTCTAGACTTGAACTTAGAATGCTAAGTGATGATTGTGAGATGAGTGTCTACCATATTTTAGACACGAACACTAGTTTATTTTAGGGAAGATGCCTAAAATGCCCTTATGTGCTAAATGTTTTGTGTTATAGCTATAATGATGCTATTATTTGTTCGGATCTATGGTCTGTTGCCGACCGGATCTGGAAACCTTATATGTGTAGGATTCTAAACGTATGACTACGATATTGGAACTAACATATAAACGTTTCGAAGACTTAACATCTAACAAAAATGAAGATCTAAGTTCACCTACGATTGGTATATAGATCGAAACGCCGAGTACTCAAAGTGGGTTCGAAAGTGATAATCCACAGCCTGAGCCAATCACGATGACTGGAGTGCAGGCAATGGTACGTACGATGTTAGGTGAACAGATGGATGAAACAAAACGTTTACTTCAAAAAAGTAAGGATGAACTTATTGTGCCAAAAGGTCAGACATCTGTTCTTGAGGCAACTATTAGGGTTGCTAAGTCTATTGAGGAAATGATCAATGACACAACCGCCAACAAAGTTGAAGTTGGCAAGAAGAGGAAATTTGAGGGGTCTTCAAGGCCCAACAAGAGCAACATATCCTCAAAGTTTGGCAGAAGAAGAGATAAAGGAAAATGGTGCGGGAGGTGCAAAAATAAACACTCTGGGAATTGTGATGGGAAGGTGAAGTGCTTTAAATGTGGAGAAATAGGGCATTATGCCAATAAGTGTACGATTCCCAAGGAGGTGTGCTACGGATGTAAAGAAGAAGGCCATATTTCTAAGAATTGTCAGAAGAACAATGAAGTAACAAGGCCAAGTGCACCATCAATGCCAAAGGAATTTCAGGATATCCTTGAAGAAGCGATTAATAACACTAGGAAGTAGAAGTCAAGACTTGATACCCGAAGATCAAGTTACGAAGTAGTAATGTGAATAGTAACAAGTAGTTTAGCCTATGAGAGGCATAGTATAGGGTAAACTTGAACCTTTGTGTAATCGTTTCAAGGAAATAAAATAAACCCTGGTTTTGTCGTCTGATGAATAGAATGGCTGGTGTAGTTTTTGAAGGTGTCCCAATCATCTGAAATTTCCATCACCAACCAAGTTGAAGTAGAGTTGATCATTGAAGATACGCGTGAAAGAAGTCCTAGTAGAGTCTAGGAAATTTTTATGATTAATTGGACACATTTGTATGTGTTAAATTGTTTTGTGATTTTAGGACTTGGGGACTGCGAGACAGTACTTGGGACGAGTATGAGTAGGTGTGAATAGTAGTAGAGATCTATACTACTGGAAGCATAGGACTCGCACTTGGATCAGGGAAAGTCACAAGGTTACCAAGAAGCTATTATTTGATTCTGTCTTGTTCTAGTCTGTCGTTACCATCGTTTCGGTAATGACTAAGAAGATGATTGTTATTCCGACCTTAGAGGTCATATTAAATTGAGTCCGACTACGATGAGTTTATTATGTGGTTTAGAGATCCAAGTTCGATGTAACATTTGACTTAAGCCAGAAGATTGAAATGAAAGATGATCAAAGCGATCAATAGAAGCATCGCACTTATTGTTAAAGAAGTTGGTAGTAGAAATGATACATTTTGAACGGTGATTGTATCGCATTAGAACATGAAGGAAGGTATAATTTGTTCTGAAATTGTCCCTAGGAGATCTGAGTCTAAGTAGTGCAGTATACAATGAGAGATCATTAGAACATGACCCATCGGTCTGTTACAATAAATACTTATTCCAAGAAGAAGGAGGAGTCCTCAATAAGGATTTATTTTGTAACTTGAAGGTTTCAATTGAAAGTCCTATGGAGATCTGAAGCTTTTTAGGAGTAGCTGGATATTATCGCTGATTTATCCAAGGCTTTTCTTCGATCGCGACTCCATTGACAGCTTTGACCCACAAAGGAGCTGTCTATACTTGGAATGAGAAGCATTGGAAGCTTTGAGAAGTCAAAGAAGAAGTTGTGTGAAGCACCGATTCTTTCATTACCCAAAGGAGTTGATGACTTCACAGTTTATAGTGATGCCTTTGGAGTTGGGTTAGGATTTGAGAGAATCACTTACCCAAATTGTTGGCCCCCGTCATTCAGCAGAGTATGGATGACAACCATGGACTATTCTAGACAGTCTATGGAACACTAGCAGGCCCGCAACCTGTAGGTGTAATGAACTATATGTTCATTTGCTGTACTCTAAAACCCATTGACATGTATTGCAGGAGAGAACACCTGTAAATAATACTGTCGATAAATGAGAGCTATGGACTTAGCACATGTTGAATAAACTTTGGCAGCTATGGAATTAGTGCCCGTTGTATAAACCCCGGTCACGAGGTGACTTTGTGTCTATTCCTTAGGATGAATGCTTAGGAAGGAGTTATAGTTGATTCTTAGGGTAAACCCTTAAGAAATAAATAAAATAATTGGGTTTGGGGTAGTTAGGTTGATTGATTGATGTATAAACATAATAAATTTATGTATTGTGGGTTGAAAACCCTATATGCTCACCAGGCTTCCAAGCCTGACCCACTCAGCTGTTTATATTACAGGTAGAGGACCCCGAGCATAGTCGGAAGATGATGATGAGTGAATTTTGGATTATAGGCCAGTAGTTACAAATAATTGTCGTAAGGCTTATAATGTCTTGTTTATGCTTTTGATCTGTATTAGAACATGACATCCCGAGGTTTTGATATAAAAGGAAATGATATATTTCTTAAAGAAAGGTTTTGACAAACTTTTATCATATTTTGTTTTGGGGACCAACTCCGCAACATCTTTTATAAAGATTTCTCTGATTTGATTTTTAAAAAGCATAAATTAAATCGGTCTTTTCTGGCCGAGAAATTTGGGGATGTCACAGTTGGTATCAGAGCATTAGTTTAAGCGAACTAAGAAATTGTAGAATTTCTAGACTTGAACTTAGAATGCTAAGTGATGATTGTGAGATGAGTGTCTACCATATTTTAGACACGAACACTAGTTTATTTTAGGGAAGATGCCTAAAATGCCCTTATGTGCTAAATGTTTTGTGTTATAGCTATAATGATGCTATTATTTGTTCGGATCTATGGTCTGTTGCCGACCGGATCTGGAAACCTTATATGTGTAGGATTCTAAACGTATGACTACGATATTGGAACTAACATATAAACGTTTCGAAGACTTAACATCTAACAAAAATGAAGATCTAAGTTCACCTACGATTGGTATATAGATCGAAACGCCGAGTACTCAAAGTGGGTTCGAAAGTGATAATCCACAGCCTGAGCCAATCACGATGACTGGAGTGCAGGCAATGGTACGTACGATGTTAGGTGAACAGATGGATGAAACAAAACGTTTACTTCAAAAAAGTAAGGATGAACTTATTGTGCCAAAAGGTCAGACATCTGTTCTTGAGGCAACTATTAGGGTTGCTAAGTCTATTGAGGAAATGATCAATGACACAACCGCCAACAAAGTTGAAGTTGGCAAGAAGAGGAAATTTGAGGGGTCTTCAAGGCCCAACAAGAGCAACATATCCTCAAAGTTTGGCAGAAGAAGAGATAAAGGAAAATGGTGCGGGAGGTGCAAAAATAAACACTCTGGGAATTGTGATGGGAAGGTGAAGTGCTTTAAATGTGGAGAAATAGGGCATTATGCCAATAAGTGTACGATTCCCAAGGAGGTGTGCTACGGATGTAAAGAAGAAGGCCATATTTCTAAGAATTGTCAGAAGAACAATGAAGTAACAAGGCCAAGTGCACCATCAATGCCAAAGGAATTTCAGGATATCCTTGAAGAAGCGATTAATAACACTAGGAAGTAGAAGTCAAGACTTGATACCCGAAGATCAAGTTACGAAGTAGTAATGTGAATAGTAACAAGTAGTTTAGCCTATGAGAGGCATAGTATAGGGTAAACTTGAACCTTTGTGTAATCGTTTCAAGGAAATAAAATAAACCCTGGTTTTGTCGTCTGATGAATAGAATGGCTGGTGTAGTTTTTGAAGGTGTCCCAATCATCTGAAATTTCCATCACCAACCAAGTTGAAGTAGAGTTGATCATTGAAGATACGCGTGAAAGAAGTCCTAGTAGAGTCTAGGAAATTTTTATGATTAATTGGACACATTTGTATGTGTTAAATTGTTTTGTGATTTTAGGACTTGGGGACTGCGAGACAGTACTTGGGACGAGTATGAGTAGGTGTGAATAGTAGTAGAGATCTATACTACTGGAAGCATAGGACTCGCACTTGGATCAGGGAAAGTCACAAGGTTACCAAGAAGCTATTATTTGATTCTGTCTTGTTCTAGTCTGTCGTTACCATCGTTTCGGTAATGACTAAGAAGATGATTGTTATTCCGACCTTAGAGGTCATATTAAATTGAGTCCGACTACGATGAGTTTATTATGTGGTTTAGAGATCCAAGTTCGATGTAACATTTGACTTAAGCCAGAAGATTGAAATGAAAGATGATCAAAGCGATCAATAGAAGCATCACACTTATTGTTAAAGAAGTTGGTAGTAGAAATGATACATTTTGAACGGTGATTGTATCGCATTAGAACATGAAGGAAGGTATAATTTGTTCTGAAATTGTCCCTAGGAGATCTGAGTCTAAGTAGTGCAGTATACAATGAGAGATCATTAGAACATGACCCATCGGTCTGTTACAATAAATACTTATTCCAAGAAGAAGGAGGAGTCCTCAATAAGGATTTATTTTGTAACTTGAAGGTTTCAATTGAAAGTCCTATGGAGATCTGAAGCTTTTTAGGAGTAGCTGGATATTATCGCTGATTTATCCAAGGCTTTTCTTCGATCGCGACTCCATTGACAGCTTTGACCCACAAAGGAGCTGTCTATACTTGGAATGAGAAGCATTGGAAGCTTTGAGAAGTCAAAGAAGAAGTTGTGTGAAGCACCGATTCTTTCATTACCCAAAGGAGTTGATGACTTCACAGTTTATAGTGATGCCTTTGGAGTTGGGTTAGGATTTGAGAGAATCACTTACCCAAATTGTTGGCCCCCGTCATTCAGCAGAGTATGGATGACAACCATGGACTATTCTAGACAGTCTATGGAACACTAGCAGGCCCGCAACCTGTAGGTGTAATGAACTATATGTTCATTTGCTGTACTATAAAACCCATTGACATGTATTGCAGGAGAGAACACCTGTAAATAATACTGTCGATAAATGAGAGCTATGGACTTAGCACATGTTGAATAAACTTTGGCAGCTATGGAATTAGTGCCCGTTGTATAAACCCCGGTCACGAGGTGACTTTGTGTCTATTCCTTAGGATGAATGCTTAGGAAGGAGTTATAGTTGATTCTTAGGGTAAACCCTTAAGAAATAAATAAAATAATTGGGTTTGGGGTAGTTAGGTTGATTGATTGATGTATAAACATAATAAATTTATGTATTGTGGGTTGAAAACCCTATATGCTCACCAGGCTTCCAAGCCTGACCCACTCAGCTGTTTATATTACAGGTAGAGGACCCCGAGCATAGTCGGAAGATGATGATGAGTGAATTTTGGATTATAGGCCAGTAGTTACAAATAATTGTCGTAAGGCTTATAATGTCTTGTTTATGCTTTTGATCTGTATTGGAACATGACATCCCGAGGTTTTGATATAAAAGGAAATGATATATTTCTTAAAGAAAGGTTTTGACAAACTTTTATCATATTTTGTTTTGGGGACCAACTCCGCAACATCTTTTATAAAGATTTCTCTGATTTGATTTTTAAAAAGCATAAATTAAATCGGTCTTTTCTGGCCGAGAAATTTAGGGATGTCACACAGTTCGTCACCCGCAGACCGTTGGTTTGTAGCTAGCAACCACGGGTGGGGTCGTCAACCCGCATAGATCTATAGTACACCGTACCGTTTGGGTTGTAGCCAACAACCACGGAAGGGGTGTTAACCTACATAGATCTATAGACAACCTTCTCGCTTGCACAGGATTAACCGTTACAGTTCATAGGATTTCCACTAAGATTTCCAATCTTAGTTGATGAATGAGGTAGCTCATGTAGACTTTGTCGGCGTTCTATAGTTCTAACAACAAAAGCATTTTCATGTCTAAAACCCTAAGTTACTAGACTATGCTTTTAAATATTACTCTTAATTTCATAACATTTACGCAGTATAACAACTATAACTTGAAGTAAAACCAGGTTTTATCTTGACATATAAACAACAATAATACATATAACATACTTTAACAAGTAATATATATAACTTTCGAGTATAACTCTGGATCTATAACACAACATAGTATATATAGTACCCCAGAGTGTAACTCATAAGCTACATCACACATAATATATAGAATTCCCGAGTATAAATTCGGGTATATATAAGTACACTTCTATAATACTAACATAATAACAAGTTTAACATAGTTTTGTGATTTCAAAATATCATATATACTTTAGGTGTATATGAGAGAAAACTGTATTCCGGTTAATATAACTATATATGTTGATACGAATATACTATCACATAAACATAATATTAACTTTTATTCAATATTTAACATGCGTTTTCCCCCGAAAACATTAAAAAGTGGGGACGTGAAACTCACCCTAGTAGCGTGATCTATAGAATCTAAACGGTCAGAGGCTCATCGTTGTTAGGCTCGGGAAGGGAAACGACCTTCGGAAACAAAAGAGAATGAAAGGAGAAGGTGTAAGGATTGAATGAGCTTTGATCGCTATTTATAGGTTGTTTTGGGCCCATTCACGTCGTAAACATGATAGGTTCACGTCGTGAACTTCCATGAGTCATCCCATAGCTTTAACACGTGTTTTCAAGCCCCGATTAGTGTCCCTAACATGTTTCATGTCACGGACTTCATGTTCACGTCGTGAATTAAGGCGGCTAGGGTTTCTACCACGTGTCATGCTCTTAGACAACTGCATCTTCGGAATGTCATAACTTTTACATACGAGCTCTGTTTTTGACGTTCTTTATATCCACGCGTAGGTATTTCCGAGTACTACGAATTTGATTTAGATTCCAATAGCTGGTTATAAGTCTATTTTAAATTCCTCTTATTATAGAGATTTATAGTGTTAGGGTTTATCGTAACTTCTTCTCGCGAAGTCAGATTTAGACGTTCTCTATATTTTTGGAATTGTATGGATGTATACTTTTAGTTGTATCATAAATTATGTATGAAAGTTGATAATTTAACATGAATTACATAGTAAGTTTATCACATTACTAGTTTAACAAAATCACATTACATGATTGGCATAATCACATGTGATTGTTTTTGACCAATTTTTACTGGTGTTAAAAGTTGCTTTTCGAGAATGTATTCATTTTCCTCATAAAACAGGGCCATCCGAATGTTGCGAATCCAATAATTGAAATTTGATCCATCGAAGGTAACCCTCGCACAAATGTTCACGAGAGAAAAGGAACCAGTGGAGTTGGAGTTCGAGCTAGAAGCGTTGTTTAGTCCAGACATCTGAAAAGAAAAAGAACAAAGTTTAGATTAGATAAAGAATCCTTAATATAACACCCAAATGAAATATTAAGGCCAGTACCCAACACAATATTTCACAATTCGGAAGAGGGATGCCGTAATCTAATTACCAATTCCACCACGAAAAATGAAATGAAGAATTAGGTTTTAAATGAAATGAAGTTCCTAGATTCTTTTGAAATTCATTGAACTTTTCAATGCAAGTTTTATCTTGATTATGCCCTTCATTTTTGTGACTGGGATACCGAGGATCACAAACAAGGTATGAATAACCATGCAAATTAGCTTGCCACTCTCGAGTCATTTACCACCTAATCAATGTGTCGGTTAACTACACATGTTCTATTGATCCATGATAATTCTCGAGCTACCCTTTGCCACCCTTGTTAGTCTAAGTTATTGTGTCGGTTAACCACACACGCTACATTAACGACTTGGCAAGGTGCAAAGTGAAATTTCATGGAATAACATCATTTTTACATTTTCCTAAAGTAACTAAGATTAGGAATTGATAAAAACATTTAGTTACTTTATAACTTATCATTATACTTATTAATGGGGAATTAATGTCCTATCCTACCCGTTCGGCTAACGACCATCCACTAGTCAAGAGTACGGTGGGTAAGAGTGGATACCCAATAACGGTCATTTTACAGGCCGCTTCCTTAAACAACCCTTATAAACTAGCTTTGTGAATGAGGCCTAGTAACGGTAATACTGGTTCGTCTTATACATACATACATACATAAATATATATATATATATATATATATATGTATATATATATATATATATATATATATATATATATATATATATTAAGCTTTGAATATTATAATAGTATAAGGGTTGTATTTTGAAATTTTAAAACACTAGGGTTTTAGCATTTGATATTTCAAAATCAAAACTTATAATCAAATTTTAAATTCAAAACTTAAGGGCAAGTATTCAAACTTTTCAAAACTTCTAGATCAAATTTTAAAATAATTAAAATAATCATATAATTTTATCTATATCAAAATTTTACCTAATCCAATTTTATTTGGCAAGATAAAATCAAATCAAGTTTTACAAATAATTAATTTATCACATAATCTAGTAATTATCTTAAAATTTGACATTTTACTATCAATTAGATGAGGATATTCATTACCATATCATAAAAATCGTTTTTAATCAGTTAAAACAACATATGGTAGTTATCCTAATTTAATATAAGCTGGAAATCCGAAAAATCTGCCAACATACGAGTCAACTCGTTGAGTCAGGCTTTAAACTCGTCGAGGTGCCTCAAATCGTTGAGTCACATAATGGACTCGTCGAGTTCATCTGGCAGAGTCTAGAACTCGACTCCTTTCAGCTTTGAACAATTAACCACAACATCAAATATAACAGAAAAGCACCTTAATCTCTGATACCACTAAACGGTCATGAACACTACAACATTCCTTTGGTGTAAATGCAACCCTAATGATTTGGATCTAGCTTTTTCTCAAGTTATACATGCAAAGAATCATCCAAAGCAAAAACCCTAATCTAGCATACAATATTTGAAATTGATGATTAAAACAAAGTTAGAAGAATACCTTTTCTTGTAGCTTGTTGATCTTGACCTTTTAGAGCTTAGTGCCTCTATTGTTGCACCTTTAATGGAGTTACAAACACTAAGTAGTAGCAAGGAAGAAAAAGAGAGAGAGGGAAAGCAAGAGAGAGAAAGAGAGAAAGAGAGAGAAGAGGCTCTAGAAGTCGGCTAGGGTTCTTTAGAAAAACATAGGATCGAAATCTATGTGGGCTACACATAGAATTCGTCCACCCCTTCCACAAGGAGCCACAAGCCCAACCTGCAACTATTAGATAATTGCAATATCAGTCCCCTTAATTTAACCAGTCTCTTTTGATCACCAAATTAATTCCAAATTAATTTCTGATCAATACTAATTAAATAATATGATTTCTCAATTAATATATCATTCTTATAATATATTAATAAATCATAAATTAACCACTTTTTCTATAATTCATCATATCATCTACTATGGTGAAGGCAACCCAAAATGACTATGCTACTATCGGGTCAAGTATATCCCAATTATAGTTATGGGCTTAGACACCTAATCCAACAATGTTCGTTTCACATCCAGGTTTTGGGGGAAGTTTCATGAGGAGTTAGGTACTCATCTGCATTTTAGTATAACATACCACCCGAGGCCGATAGCCAGAGCGAGTAGACGATTCAGATGATCAAAGATATGCTTCAGGCTTGTGTATTAGATTTTGGAAGGAGTTAGGATACTTACCTTCCACTGGTCAAGTTCTCCTAAAACAACAGTTATTATGCCAGTGTTGACCGACCGCCTTTTGGGATGTTATATGGGAGGAGGTGCAGGACCCCAGTTTGTTGGGGGAGGTCGGGTATCAGGTCATGGGGAGTACTGAGGTGATACTCAAGACCACTAAGTTGAACCAGCAGGTGCGCGACATGTTGTGAGTCGCGCAAAGCCGGTAAAAGATTTATGCAAAATCGGCAACGTTCAGACCTTAAGTTTCAGGTGGAAGACTTGGTGATTCTAATTGTGTCACTTTGGAATGGTGTCATCCAATTTTGAAAGCAAGGCAAGCTGGCCCTAGATTCATTGGTCCCTTTAGGATTTTCGCCCAGATGGGTAAGGTTGCATATCGGCTGGATTTGTCTGACGAGTTCCGTTAGATCCACAAAACCTTCCATATCTCTCAGCTTTGGAAGTGCATGGCCGATGAGTCCGCGGTTGTTCCCTTGGATGATATTCAGGTTGATGATCGTCTGAATTATGTAGAGAGAACATTGGTGATCTTGGATGGGAAGACGAAGGCCCTATGCAACAAAGAAATGTCTCTAGTCAAGGTCTAGTGGCAGCATCAGAGGGGTTCTGAATGGACATGGGAGCCCAAGGCGGAGATGCATGAGCACTACCCTAATTTATTCGTGATAGCAGACTTTGAGGATGAAGTCTAGTTCAAGTGAGGGAGAGTTGTAACATCTTGATTTCCATATATTTCCTTTTTGACCCTTAGGTTGTGATTGATTTACAAAATTGGTCCCTCATGGCAATTTTGTAATTTTTTTGGGCATGGCTTGTGTACACTGGGCGTACGTGGCTAGGGTGCAAAGCCTAAATTTTAGGGTTTGGACCCTATTTAAGGATCATTATAACCTCATACCCTTCCTTAACTCTAGCCTCCATTCCTTCTTGACTTCATTTCGAAACCCTAAAGTGTGTGAGTGTATTTTGAAGCTTGGAGAGTTAGAAACGTAGTCTTGTTGACAACATTGTGTTTGACTTTATTTCTCGGTTATAATGTGTGTGTGTGTGTGTATATATATATATATATATATATATATATATATATATATATATATATATATATATATAGGTAGGTAGTTAGTTATTAAAGTCAATGGAAAGCATCGAAGACATATGTGTGCCAACTCCACAATTACGAGAGTGATTTTTATTAATCAAGGATATCATTAACTTAATTTAAAGTTACATCGAGATGTTTGATGCTCACTTTGAGGTCGGTGTGCTAGAAATTTTACAAGTCGGTCATTGAACTATGTAACATGATTTATGCATTTTATGTTAAAATATTTTGTATAATATATAATGAACACTAATATGTAGTTTCTTTCATTGTCATTCACCGTACAAAAATAATACACAAGTACCTTTCAAACCTATTATTAGGGGTGAGCATGGTGCGCTTTGGTGCGGTTTTCAGACCAAACCGAACCGCAAACCGCATGGTGCGGTTTTTGCATTCTTAAAACCGTTGGGTGCGTTTTTGCAATGGTTCGGTTTTTCGGTTTTTAAATGCGGTTTCGGTTTGTATCGGTGCGGTTTCGATTTTTAAACCGTGTTAAGCAAGCTTTTTATGTTTTTTGGTGCGGTTTTTTTAAACTGTAAGAACTGACAACCATGTGCATGTAAGCTTGTATTGTGCTGTTTTTTTTAATACATTGATTTTCAACTCAAAACAAAATTACATCATCGAAAATTATAAGTCGCTTAAAATACAACTTGTGACCACTCTCACAAACTAATTAATGATTGAAGGTTGGTTGATTTTGACTTAATTTGTTACAAGCTTATTACATGTAATCGATTAGTACGTTTGGCTAACAATAGAACATTTCTTTTGCACCCCATATAGCTTTATACAAACACAAAATAAACATATAATAAATATATTATCGTTTATAACTATTTTAAATAGCATATATATAATATACATTGATTGATTTATTACTATACACGCTTTCGGTGCGGTTCGGTTTTGGTGGACCGGTTTTTAGGATAGAAACCGCACCGCACCGTTGGCCTTCGATTTTTGCAAAAATTAAATCCGCACCATTGGTTTTTGCATCGGTTTCAGTTTTTCGGTTGCGGTTTATTGCGGTTTTGTCGGTTTTTCTTTAGTCGGTTCGGTTTTTGCTCACCCCTACCTATTATAAAGACATTCAACTAATTAGGGCAATGAATTCATATGATTAATGATTAGTTTTAAAAAATATCAAAATAACCAAAATACTAAAGCCCATGAAAACCATAAAATAATAATAATAATAATAATAATAATAATAATAATAATAATAATAATAAATTAGAAACTTGGTTTTAATACATGATTTTATAAGGAGGTTAGTTTGTTCATTTCACAAGCTAAATGAAATTAGGGCTTTTAAGACCCCGTTTCCTTGTTTGGTCGGGAAAAGGAAATGGGAAGATACGAACGAAAGCAGTCGAACACGGATGAATGGCAGATGCGAAGGAACAATTGGCGGGCCAGAAGGGAGCGCGAACGAAGATGACGAGAGGGAAGCACGAAGGCTTTGCAGGTGGCACGAGGTTTCAGTGTTCGGTCGCGAGAAGGATCGCCTTCTCCGAGGTTCGACGAGACCGAAGGTGAGAAGCATCGAAGCTGCTGTGGTCTCGGTGGGTGCAGCGAGGAGCTGCTCCAGCAGCTTCTCGTTTGCTTGCTTCAGTCTCGATAGCGGGTTGCGAAGGAAATAGGAGGAAGAGGTACGAGGGGCAAGGGTTGGTTCGATTGGAGCGACAGCAACCCCGGAAGGGTGTTCGGCGGCAGTTTTTGGACGGGGGTAAAAGAGAAAGTGCGAGGAGGTGTATTGCTCCGACCGATAGCAGGTATGTGGATGGGGGCTGTTCCGGTAGCTCCCATGTTCTTCTTTTTCTTCTTTTTTTTTTTTTGGCAGAATTCGATAGGGCTTAAGTGGGTGTTCGAGTTTGATTTTTGACAGGAAGGAATGAAGAAGAATGATGGTGATGAGGCTGTTTTGCTGCTTGAAATCAAAAGGAAGAAGAAGAAACGAGGCTGCGATCGTTACAAAGATAGAGAAGGGCAACAGTCTTCTTCTTTGGCTGAAGATCCAGAAACGGGAAAGAATTGGTAGAAGAAGATATCTTTTTTTTATTTTTTATTTTTTTTAATATTTTATAAAAACTGATTTGATTTTGGTGTTGTGCTGGTTGAAAGAAAGAGAGTGTAATCAGTCTTTAATTTGACAGCCAAGTAAGAAGTCTTGCAAGTAATATTTTGTGTAGATGCACACTCGAAAGTTGTACCATTGATCGGTAAAGTGTATAAGTTTCGTTTTGTTTTGATCCTCAAGTTAAGAGGTGTATTTGATATTAAATTTCCAACCAATGAATTGATTTTATCATTCATCTATTTGTGTGATGTATTGGTTTAATTATTTATGTATTTGTTCGGATTTAGAAACAATGTATTACCCCAATTATTTGTGCATTGTGTGTGTATTGATGTATTATACTAGTTATACACACAAATATAAGTATTTGGATAATAAGTTGCATACTATACATGTATTTTTGTATTTAAAATATTGCAATAGTTCATGTATGGATGGTATAGTATAATGTAGGAGTTAACCATTCTTGTATTTGGATATATATTTCTGGTTCACCGTACTACTTTTTTTTCTGTTGTTTTTTCACACTAAAACTTGTTCTATTCACTGATTACTTTGTTTCTATTGGTTTTTGCATATTAGGTTCACTATGTCATCTTCATCAACTACTCAATCATCTTAGACAACTTAGAACGTTCTTAATAATTTTTTTTGATGTATCAAATGCTACGTATTTTTCATCATATCACTCAATATACCCACAATCTTGTTTTTCTTTATGTGTCCGATATGGGCGATCAAAGTAAACACCAATATAAGTGTTAATCACTCGAAGAAACTAAACTCTTAACTTTAATACTATAGCCGCATTTGTGAAAGTGTGATTTTTTTTTGTTTGTATACATAAGTTTGAAAGGTTGAGTCCCTTGAACGATATTGTCTCACTATTATTCTTGTGAGCAAGTGTTCAAGATTAGTTGTCAAGAATATTTTTTATATAAAAAAACTATTTGCAATAAAAAAAATTCGTATTCAACAATTCAAAATCCAAAATGTCATTTTTTGTCATAAATGTCAACTTATAAGTTTAGATTAACACAAAATATAATATAGTTTGTATTCCAAGTGGAAGCCCCAAATCTACTACAATTGGTTTCTGCTCCTAGAAGAGTCTACATGCCCATTGTCAAACCATAACAAATAAGGCATCTCATCATCCTCTTTAAGTGTCATTTAAGCCAATGGTAGAGATAAAACAAAAATTGACAAATCAAATAGGAATGAGTGTAAGTTATGTTACATGTGGTGGCACAGATGATCTTAAATCCTCCGACCTCGTAAGGCTAACGGAGTGATAACACTCCTAGCACTTTGCTACGTCACCTTTTTTAGTGTCACTTTATTTTTCTCCCTTTGACACATAATCTTAACATTTAGTAGGGAGTGGTAACATTCTTAGCAAACAATTATTTATTTTCTTTTTCTAATTTAATTTAATTACTTTATTTTAATAAAGAAACATTTTTTTATTAAATATTATATAAAATATATCCTATTTATTTTCTTTTTGTAATTTATTTTAAAATTACTTTATCTTAATAAACAAACATTGTTTTATTTAATATTACATAAAATATTTTTTTAATATTACACAAACAATTTTTTGATTTAATTAATATGACATAATATTTTTTAACGACAAACGCTTTATATTAAATAAAAATGATTACAATAACTTAAATCACGATTTAATACTAATTAAAACTTAAAACACGATTTAATACATAAAAAACACACTTGATTACTAAAACTCACTTGATAAAAAAACACACTTCCTCCGAATATAGGCCTTCCGATTCGTCTTCCAGTGGCATATTTAGATCAAGATTGTCCATCGTTCAAAGATGATCAGTCAAATGGCGGCGAAGATTAGTATGGATTACTACACTGGGAATTATCCTCATTCATTGTATCCTTTCTTGACCACCATTCTTTAGCAAGATCCCACTTTGCGTTGTTAACAGTCCGACATTTCTCCTCAAACAAGTGATCTCCCGAGGGTGTTAAGTAAACTTGTAACGCACTGTTCTTTTCTTTTTTAGCACTGATCATTTCTTTTAACTTTTCCACTTCCAAAAAACACTCAAGCTTATCGTCCAACCCTTTGAGTTCCTTATCTCCTCTACTTCAGTCGATGTACTTTGTGCTCTTTTCAACATTCTTTTCGCTTTGTCTCGTTCCATAGGACGATTTGGAACTTTGTAAGGATCATCCATTGATGGAAATCCCTCCGATACGCGCATCGGAAGATTGATTGTTGGTGGTATCGGAAGTTATGCTTCGTTTGGACATCCTCGCGTAATCGTCAGGAGTTTTCAACCCTAGCCATTTTCGACTGCCCTTCACAACTTCCCAAAACGACGCATTGGCAAAAGCTTTTCTGACTTTTGCCTTGTAAATGTTTTGAACTTTAGCCATGACATCCAACTCAGTTGCACCACTTTGGGGTTTTTTCATGGCGTTCATATAGATATCGTTGAACTCCGTGTGGCTCGATTGGCAGTCCTCCACTTAGAGTAGAGTGATTCAGGGTTGCGGGTATTCTTTTTCATGTGTTGACAAAAGTTACGCCAAAATTTTTCTTTGAAAGTTTTTTAGTCTTGGTCGTTGTCGTAGATCGGGTCCTCCGACACATCTAGCCATGATTGAACTAGTGCCCTCTCTTCATCGTCCGTCAATCCTTGACATGGAGCCCTCCCTTTTCCTTTTTTCTTTTTTGCTTGTGGTTGGGTTTCCGACTCTTGAAATGATTCTTGAACGGGATCTTCAACGGGGTCTTCATTGGAAGAATCGGTTGACTCATCGAGTAGGCGGCGTGGTTGGGATTACAAGTTAGTTTGCGTTTGGGGTTGAGAAAAGATTTGAGTTTCTTGAACCATTTCAAACAGATTAAGATCCACATTCGGACGAGGTGTTGGTTGAGATTGGTTGTGGTAAAATCTCATTGGTTGAGAAGAGTACTGGAAACATTTGTGGACCCATTGTAGGATAGTAGAAGCTAGCAGGAGAGTGAATTGGTTGATCAAATGATGGTCGATAACATGGTGGTGATGGAAGGTTTGAGGAATGAAGATTTGGTGATTGAGTGTTTCGAGGTGGAACATTTAGTTATGGAAGGTTTGAAGATTTCTTTTTGTTGGATCTTTGGGTTTATTTTTAGATAAAGATATTTTTGTGTTTGTGAATTGAGAGAGTATGTGAGGAAGATAATGATATTTTGTGTGTATGTGTGTATGTGAAATGTTAAGAATGTGGTTTGATTTATAGTAGTTGAATGTTAGTTGAAATTTTTAATTTTTATTTATTAAATAATGTTTTTTTATGAAAATAGTGAAATGGTATTATAAATTTTTAATTTTATTATAAAAATACATTTTTTTATTAACTTTATTTACTGTGGAAAGTAAATGTAGAATTGAATTGAGCATTTGGAAATTAGAGAAGTGGTTGGAAATTAAAGGAGTGAAAGTATTTGCAATCCGTTCCAATTCCTTTGCACCAATGAAATTCTTCCATTGCTTTCTCTTACTACTACTCGTCATGCAGTTGACGATTAACCCTTGGCGTGCCCCCTAGCGAGAGCTAAGGGGCGGTGTTCTCTTCCTCGTAGCAAGCCTTGATGTCCCGATGGCGAGCCTCACTCCGTTCAGCCTAATGGACCAATACCTTATTTTGAAAACCGGACAGGCTCAACTGGTTAAACTATGAACCAATCAGGATACCCGATTTTTTAATGGGTGAAAACCGCGTGTAACTGAACTGATTCAACAATAAATTTAATTATAAATTGGACCAGAACCAATGTGGTTAAACATGGAAAACTGGGTTTTTTTTAGAAAAAAAAAAGTTATAACAAACACCAAACATGGAAAACCGGGTTTTTTTTAAGAAAAAAAATTATAACATACACCTTCAAGACTTCCATTCTTCATATCTACCTCGATTTTTTTTCCAGTTATGTTTATCCTAAGTATTAAGACTATGGATGGTAAAAAGCCACGTACTTGACATAGAACCGATACCCGAATACGATTTGACCGGCGAACCCTTTTTAATATAACAAGGACGAGGACGAGGATCAAAATACCCCTAATCCCTGAAGGCAAACCTGAACTCGGTATATATAATACATAAAAAGTGTTATATTTAATAGTAATCTTATGACTTAAGATAACATCAGGTCATATTACAAATAATTGTTAAAAGCTTTATGTTATTAGTTTAAATAGCGATTAAGTTGATGTGTTGGTATTAAGTCCTTTAGGTTATTAATTTAGTATTAGAATTTAATTATTAAGTTTAGTAATATAGAATTTGAACAATTCGTACTGCATTTTATGTTAACAGATAATTAAACACACATAACTGAAATTGGTTTTATAATCAGCTTATTGACAGTCCAATTTCCAATAGCATTAAACATTGTCATTGCGTTTGTGTAGTAGTAAAACACACATTATTGAAATTAGTATTTTTCTTCCTGTGAAATGATTACAATGATAATAATTTGATAAAATTAATAATTCATCCAAACACTTATTAAATAGACGAGAAGATAAATAAGAACATAAGTATGAAAATATTTCATTTTTCTTAGTTTAACAATAAGCTTTTTGACAGTTCAATTTACAATATAATTCAACATTGTAAGGACATACAATTGTTAGAGCATACGGTGTGGGTCGTGTTGCTTCTTGTTGTGACTGAGTTGGCAGCCCATAACGCCGTTATAACATCAAAAACACCACCCCTCCCCTTCTTGTTGCATCTTGTTGTGGTGCTTCTTGTTGTCTCCATGACAAGAAGAAACGTGATCACATATTGGCTACCAAATTATTTCTCTTTGTCTCTCTCCTCTAAACATGGTGTTATAACACCATGAACACCACCCCGTCATCTTGTTGTTTCTTGTTATAACACCAATTCAAGTTGCTCATATCATATGCTCTTACATGAATTTTTATTCCTACAGATCTTTTCCCGATTTGAACTTGAAAACAAAAAATATATGTAACAAAATAAATATAAGATACAATAATTTTTTTCCTATAGATCTTTTCCTAATTTAAACATGGAAACAGATTTATGTTATAAATATAAGATTCAACATACTACGTATGTAATTCACAACATGGATAGCGTTAAAGGTGCACTTCAAATGCATTTTCATTTTAAATTGAATTACTTATTTGCATTTAGATCTTTCTGGATTTGTGCTTAATTGAGTGGCTATGAATACTGTCTTATCTATGTTTTTTCATTAATTGCCTACTTGATTCGGAACTCACCCAAATATATTTATAGTTGTTTAAGCAAAAGCTTTATTTGATATTTTGAAATCAAAGTTCAAACATACAAATCTTGTACTCCAATGATCTTGCCTATACTAACAAACAAAATTATCTTATAAAATTAAAGATTTCCAAAATACTTGTCATGGAACAACATTGATAACATGCACCAGACCAATGCTAGGCTAAAGAAAGCTAAATGAAGACGCCATAACAAAAACATAACCAAAATTAACTTCAAGGCTAATAATCATTCATAGAGAATCATCAGCGTCTTCATCTTCATCTTCAAGTACACATTCTATCAACCACCGTATCCAAGTTTAGTTATGTATCGGCCTAACCATAATTAAACATAGGTGATCAGTCTACGTTTAGTTGTGGTTCGTACCATGTACAATAAAACTCGACTAAGTAGTTTGACCTAAAACCTTGCATTGAATTCTTATCGAGGGCTTGGGTTTTCTAAATTTTTGGGTTATATATATGTGTTCTCATCGCGGGACTGAGTTCATACATAACTCTATATCTTTGTGTTTATTGTATTCACGAGTATTATTAATTATTGTTTGTTACTTGATGTCTAGCTGATAAGGCACCGACCAGTCAAGACAGTCGGTGGGCAGGATCATTTTAGCATATAGCCGTTTTGAAATCCATCAACCCAAATCAACATGTCTATCCTGTCACCGCTCCCGTAAGTAGTCCTTCAGTAGAATATTGAATAATACTTTATATTCTAGGCTAAGGGATATACCTAAACCTAACAGAGTAAGCCCTGAACTATAGTCATTCTTTCCTAAGAAAGTACTAATTCATTATAGTTAATAGCTCTGATACCAATCTGTCACACCCCGACCGTCGGCGGAAACACCGGGCCATATAAGGTCATTTCTTGTATCATAGTTATCAACTTACTGAAAACGCATGCATTTTAAAATACGTCAACATAAAGTTGGCGAGTTTACAGGTTTTGACTCCATATAAAAATAATACTTTTTCTAAGTTCAAAAATTTATTTTGAAGATATCATTTTGACTCTCCAACATTTAGTTTATATATACAAGTAAAACTGCTACGTATAAATCTATTTGAATTCTATACGAGTAAAACCGCTACGTACAAATCCATTTCAATTTTATACGAGTAAAACCGCTACGTATAAATCTATTTAAATTCTATACGAGTAAGTGTGCTAGGTATAATTGTCTACTTAATGAGCAAGTAGTATACCTACAAATTCTTTGTACTTAGAGTATAAGTCTTTGGGAAAATTATACTTAACATTCATACTTGTATATCAACAAAGTATAATGCTTCTAAAGTTATGCTAGCATGAGTCCGTAACCGTTGTTAGACATACAAACCTCTGATTTAAAAGATATCCCACCAATGGTTCCTCCATTGGTGCCATAATAAAACCGCCATTGGTGCCATAAAGGATTCCACCAAGGTAAATACTTCCCCCGTACACTTCATCGACGTCGGGTCCATAACAATCAATAGGACAGTTCGTCACCCGCAGACTGTTGGGTTGTAGCTAGCAACCACGGGTGGGGTCGTCAACCCGCATAGATCTATAGTCCACCGTAAAACCTTTTGGGTTGTAGCCAACAACCACAGATGGGGCGTTTATCCACATAGATCTATACACAACTTCCTTTCTCACACAACATTAACAGTTACAGTTTATAGGATTTCCACTAAGATTTCCAATCTTAGTTGATGAATGAGGTAGCTCATGTAGACTTTGTTGGCGTTATATAGTTCTAACAACAAAAGCATTTTCATGTCTAAAACCCTAAGTTACTAGACTATGCTTTTAAACATTACTCCTAATTTCATAACATTTAGGCAGTATAGCAACTATAACTTGAAGTAAAACTAGATTTTATCTTGACATAAAACTAGCAATAATACATATAACATACTTTAACAAGTAACATATATAACTTCCGAGTATAACTTAGGGTCTATAACACAACATTGTATATATATAATACCCCAGAGTATAACTCATAAGCTACATCACACATAATATATATAATTCCTGAGTATAAATCCGGGTATATATAAGTACACTTATATAATACTAACATAATAACAAGTTTAACATAGTTGTATGATTTCAAAATATCATATATACTTTAGGTGTATATGAGACAAAACTATATTCCGGTTAATATAACTATATATGTTGATACGAACATACTATCACATAAACATAATATTAACTTTTATTCAATATTTAGCATGTGTTTCCCCCCGAAAATGTTAAAAAGTGGGGACGTGAAACTCACCCTAGTAGCGTGATCTATAGAATCTAAACGGTCAGAGGCTCGTCATTGTTAGGCTTGGGAAAGGAAACGGCCTTCGGAAATGAGAGAGAATGAAAGGAGAAGGTGTAAGGATTGAATGAGTTTTGATCGCTATTTATAGGTTGTTTTGGGCCCATTCACGTAGTGAAAATGATAGGTTCACGTCGTGAACTTCCATGAGTTATCCCGTAGATTTAACACGTGTTTTCAAGCCCCGATTAGTGTCCCTGACATGTTTCACATCACGGACTTCATGTTCACGTCGTGAATTAAGGCGACCAGGGTTTCTGCCACGTGTCATGCTCTTAGACAACTGCATCTTCGGATGGTCATACCTTTTACATACGAGCTCCGTTTTTGACGTTCTTTATATCCAGACGTAGATATTTCCGAGTACTACGACTTTTTTTTTAGATTCCAATAGATAATTATAAGTCTATTTTAAATTCCTCTTATTATAGAGATTTATAGCGTTAGGGTTTATCGTAACTTCTTCTCGCGAAGTCAGATTTAGACGTTCTCTATATTTTTGGAATCGTATGGACATATACTTTGAGTTGTATCACAAATTATGTATGAAAGTTCATAATTTAACATGAATTACATAGTAATTTTATCACATTACTAGTTTAACAAAATCACTTTACATGATTGTCATAATCACATGTGATTGTTTTTTACCAATTTTTACTGGTGTTACAAGTTGCTTGTTGAGAACGTATTCATTTTCCTCGTAACGTAGGGCCATCCGAATGTTGCGAATCCAATAATTGAAAATTGATCCATCTAAGGTAACCCTCGCACAAATGTTCACGAGAGAAAAGGAACCAGTGGAGTTGGAGTTCGAGCTAGAAGCGTTGTTTAGTCCAGACATCTGAAAAGATAAAGAACAAAGTTTAGATTAGATAAAGAATCCTTAATATAACACCCAAATGAAATATTAAGGCTACTACCCAACACAATATTTCACAATTCGGAAGAGGGATGCCGTAATCCAATTACCAATTCCACCACGAAAAACGAAATGAAGAATTAGGTTTTAAATGAATTGAAATTCCTAGATTCTTTTGAGATTCATTGAAATTTTCAATAGCAAGTTTAATCTTGATTATGCCCTTCATTTTTATGACTGGGATACCGAGGATCACAAACAAGGTATGAATAACCATGCAAATTAGCTTGGTACTTTTGAGTCATTTACCACCTATTCAATGTGTCGGTTAACCACACATGCTCTATTGATCCATGATAATTCTCGAGCTACCCTTTGCCACCCTTGTTAGTCTAAGTTATTGTGTCGGTTAACCACACATGCTCTATTAATGTGACAACCATCAAATTCTAGTCAAGTCAAAGTCAAATAAAGTCAACAAGTCAAACCGGTTAACTCAACTAACCCTTGTATACTAGGGTTTACGTCATGTAATTATTGTACAACTCGCTATTTTAATAAGAAGTCATCACTTGGAGAGTTCATATGTTTAGGATTCTTGAACCCTAATCAGGGTAAGTGATGTCGCAAAACGATAAAACACTATTGCATACCCTTCGAGGGTGTGCAAGATCCTTAAACATGGCGTAACGGGGTTTATGGACCTTGCGTGACAAAGCCAAACACTCAAAAAGGTCACAAAAGAAGTCTCTCTCAATCTCTTTCACTCTATCTCTCTCTTTTAAAAATCTCCCCCAAATCTCTCTCAAAACTTCCTTTAACAAAAGAAGTCTCTCCCAATCTCTTTCACTCTATATAGGACTGAAACCGAACTACTGAACTGAAGTGGCTTGAACCGAATCTGAAGCCTGCTGAGGACCGAACCCTCTGAACCGAACCCGGACCCCTCCCATCGGACCAAACCTCCCCACTTCGCTTTCGGTCTATTTCGGTCCGTTTTGCCGTCGGGTTATTTCACTCCTACTCATCTTCGGTCCATGGAAGCAAGGACCGAACCTCCGGCCCACATCCGAGAAGCTTCGCTGTAAGACCCATTTCACCCTGTTTTCGACCATGACTTCGCTTTAGGCTCGTTTTTCATGATTTCAACGCGGGATTTTCACCCAAACTTATATTTTGACATATAAGACCCCATATTTCCATAATCTAACCACATTTTCAGGGTAATCATTATCTAAGATTAAAAATATAGTATGTAAGATATTTAGGTGGAGAGTTGACTTATCCTTTGGGCAAGGACATAAGTTACCTCCCATACCCACTCCATGACCATCCCCATTCACTATTCCACCATACCTGGTCATTCCATCGTCCTTTTCCCACTCTTTCCAGCCAAGCACCTTGATCCAAGGAGAGAAAAATCCTTATCTCTCCTCCCATTTCACTCACACTCCACCAAGAAGCAAAAACTCAGTCTCTCTCACTATCCCTCTCTAATCTCGAAAATTCAAGGCTGATCACAAGTTCTTCATCTACTCCTAGTAAGTAATATCACTCCTCACATGGTTATTTCTCCTTTCTACTTAAATTATGGATATCTTACAAAAACATCATCATATTTGTGTTAGATCTTCGAATCTTCAAACATCGTCTAAAGTGTTCTTGAGTTGAACACTTCCTTTCTTCATCATCCATCTATTGAAACCACACAAGGTGAGTTCATAACCCTATCTTTTCATGTTTTTCTTAAGTTTTAAGAGGGGAGGGGGGAATACAAGTTAAAACACCAAGAACACAACTAAACTCGTCCTGCAGCTTTCATCAGAAAAGTTTAACTCCATTCACGGACTGTTTTGAACATCTTAAACCTTATAGTTTTCAAAAATGTTTTATATGCAAATAGTTCAGGTTCATACCTTTAAAATTACTATTTGAACATCTCCATACGATTTTACTACGATTTATGGTGATTTTTACAAAACTGTCTATCACTGTAGCTACGAATTCGGACTGGCCTGTGAATATGAACGTTTTGACACCAGTTAGAGACTTCTAAAAATCATAATAAAATTTATGAACAAACTAGACGTATTTTATAAACTCTCAGAGTTTACGGAATTGATTTTAGACTTTGTATGATTTTTTTGTGATTTTTCTAAAACAATGCAGAAATATTAAAAACAAATCAACAACTTATAACTTTCACCACACTTTGTAACACGTTGAGCAAAGTGTTGATCATTGAGGATTTCATATTTTACATGTGTTTCTAGTTGTGGTATAATTATATAACAGAAAATACTCACTAATTTGTAAGAATCCTCCATCATTACCAATAGTAAAAGACAAGGCATGATAAACATAGTCATATTTTGCTATACGTCCGACTTACATAGAAAAGGGTTCTTTTACATTACAAACATTTATGATAAACTATAATAGGTATAGTTTATGTTTCATATACATTTCAAACTCATTACCCAAGGGTTTTTCAGTTCAGTTCACGTAAATCTGTTAATGAATAACTTTGTGAGACATTCGCTTCATGTTACCTTCAAGTAACAAAGTTAAAAGTCCTGTAAAATGTAACCAGAGTCTCTTGTAGGGAGAACGTGATAGTTGTGTATAGATCTATATTGGGTCTTACAAACCCACACTTGAGCTGCATGCAATAGCTAGACCAGCAGGTCTGGGGTGACAAGTGTCATTTGCGACGCCTGAAGAACGTCGTATTACGAGGCCGTCTGAGTCATAGTATGGTTGTAATAACTCACATGGGGTATTAACAAAACATAAGATTTACGGGTTTTACTTCTAAATTTGACGAGTTCATGTCGATTTAAACTTGCATAAATTTCTTTAAATATGGAAAAAATACTTGTATATTTCGGTCTTGACTTTTAACACTACAACGCATTATATAAAGAAAATATTGGAATTTTCTTGAACAAACCTCACTTTTACAAGAAAAGGATTTTAGCATCACCTTCAAAAGCTTATGAACTCACCAACTTAATTGTTAACACTTTTTCAAAACTACTCATATTCTCAGGAAATCAGTAAACAGGTAATTTGCCGCTTTTGAGGATGGAACGCTAAGGCGTCAAACATTGTATTTTTGTCAAGATAATGAAATTGATTCAGAAACATGTAAACATATACTATGATGTAACTTTTTCAATTATATTTATGTTGGTTGTCTATACTTTGAGCACTATTATATTCTTTGTTATGATACTATACATGAAGTCCTTCACCCCCGGACGTTTCCGCCATCCTAGGTTTGGGGGTGTGAAGGATTGGTATCATAGTAATGTTTATAGTGAACTAAGTATATCGAACGACATAAGATATACCCACTATAAACACATTTGGGACTAAAATTCGCTGATTAAATATTTTCAAATGACTACACTTTTAGAAAATAAACAGTTTCTTGTTAAAAGTAAATGTACATGCATACATGCTCGCATAGTGTCATAACTAGGAAGAACATAAAGTAAAAGAGGAGGAGTTGTACGTTAAAGGTATGCCTTGGGATATGTGGTCAAGTCTGGGATGGATATAGCCTGATCAACTATACACGTCTGAGAAGTGACTTGCATATATTGTGGGATTGTCGTAGTGGGCAACAAATCTAACAACCTAACACCACCCTATAACGAATGCGCTAAAAACCAAACATAACATTTAAAAATACTATAGGAGTATTTTGTAACTTTATAACTCGACATTCTAGATTCATTTCATCTCTCTTACACCCTTATTCTCGTACTGATGACATGGAGGGATTCCATCTACCTGGAAACCCTTACTTCCCTAATGAAGGAAACTTTGGATGACTCGAAGCAGAACCCGAGGAAATGATCGAGGAGGATCCTAAGGAAGACCCCGAAGAGGTTACGGAAGAAGAAGAACCCGAGGAGGAAGAAGAAATGGAGGATGAAGAAGAAGAAGAGGAACCCGCGGAGGAAGTCATCAACCCTCCTTACATCGCTAGGGTGCCTGCGAACCGTTTCGGCTACAACGGGCATGAGCCCCGTTTGGCAACAGCAATCAAGAGGTGGAGCTGACAACAACTCTAAAGATCACCATATGGTGATCAACGGGGTTACTATGACCTCGGCCATGGGGGACCGGCTGACAGAGCCCTCCCCGTCATGGTCCAACAAATCGTAAATCTGGGGAACCAGAATAGGGAAATGGTAGATCAAGTTCAGAATCTCAACGCTGTTACAGAGGCCACCAATACACGCACCAGGGAGTTGGAAAGGGACTTTTATCCCGTGGACCAACTTATCGAGGACCTTACCGCCGCTCGAGCTGAGTTAAGGAAGTACCAGGTGAGGCACGCAGCTCTCGAGGAGAGAGTGATCGCGGCCGAACGCCAGATTGCGGAGCTTCAGGGAGCCTCGACCTCATCTCAAGGCCACAATGGACCAGATGCCACCCGCCTTGAGTAGTGCTTACACTGCTCACATTTTGTTATAAAAACTAGGATTTCGAGTATGTGTTGGTCCTACTCTTTCTTGCAAGTAGGTTCGACCCTGCATCTAAGTGATTACACTATTCGAGGGGTCGTTATGCTGTCAAAATTTCTTCTACATGGATGTAATGTAGACCTCCTATGAGGTTAGATTTTTGTTAAGCAACATGTACTAAGTTTATATCAATGAAATTGACTTGCATTTTATTTTGTTGGACACTTGGCATGGGAACTCATAGCTCGATAATACAACCAATTTACAAATGATTACTCTAAAAAAAAAAATTTAGACGTACCTCGAGGTTATGTGTACTTAAGGGACGGTCGACTTAGAAATGGTGATTCCGACTTAGGACATGTTCCTAGTTTGGTTGTGGATTTAGGGCAGATTCATTAGGTTCAACGGTTTATCAAAACTTAATTACATACAACCGGCATACGCCAAGTAAATTTTAGGAGTGGATCAGGCACAGAGCAGAACACAAGTGTTCTGTTGAGTCTCTATTACTAAATTCATAATTTTATTTGTATGTCCTTTATTTATGTATTGCTTGCAATACCGATAATTTAGCTCAAATAGCACCCGACTCGTCGTTACTATTGAAAACTCACCAACCTTTCGTCCTTAAAAAATTTATGACAGAACTATGCCGCCAAGGAAAAGACCCAAACCTTCCAGCAGCGCCGCACCGCCTCCTCCACCACCGCCTCCACAGTTTGATTTCGCAATGTTTCAAGCTGCGGTAACAGCAGCCGTGGCAGCCGCAATGTCACAAATGGGTACCAATGGTTTCAGCGGTTATGGATCCAGTGCTACCCACTCTAATCACGGGTACAATACAGGGCATACGAAAGAATGTTCTTACAAAGACTTCACAAATGGAAAACCCAATTCTTTCAATGGAAGCGAGGGTGTCATCGCACTAATGCAATGGTTCGAGAGGACTGAAGCAGTCTTCGAAATCTGTGCTTGTTCCGAAACGATCAAAGTCAAGTATGCGGCATTCAGTTTCACTGGTAGAGCTCTCACTTGGTGGAATGGCCGAGTTAAGTCACTTACTTCCACAGTGGCTAACTCCATAAGCTAGGAAGACTTGAAAGCTTTGATGCTAAAGGAGTATTTCCCGAGGTGCGAAGTACAAAAACTGGAGCAAAAACTATGGAACCTTAAGATGACGGGCTCTGACCTTGAAGTCTATACTGCCCGGTTCAACGATTTGGAACTCCTTTGTCCCGCGATGGTCACTCCGGAAGACAAGAAGGTAGAACGATACCTCTGGGGACTATCTTCCCAAATTCAAAATAGTGTGTTGGCTTCAAGGTCAACCACCTTTGACAGTGCCAAGGAGTTGGCGCAACAACTCATCAATCATCGTGCTAGCCATTTCAGTGTTACAACCACCTCCGATCAAGTCAAAGGAGGAAGTAACAAGAGGAAGTTCTAGAATAATCGAAAGAAGCAACCGACGCAGGACACCGCCAAGAAGCAACAAACTGTTACCATCCATGCTGCCACTACTCCATCCACTCTGGCACCACGGAGACAATATGTTGGAACTCTTCCCAAGTGCAACTTCCACCACACCGGTGCTTGTCGAGAAATGCAATGCATTAATTGCAACAAGAAGGGGCACACCGCTCGATTCTCTAAAGTGCCTGCCCAATCCATCACTCAAGCCGACCTAGTCGCCAACACCGGAGCAAGCCAAACCTGTTACGGCTGTGGAGAGACACGACACTTCAAAAGAAACTACCCAAAGGCACGAAACACCAATGTTGGGGGTGCAGGAAGAGTCCAAGCTTTAGGGCACGGAGAACCAGTCAAGGATCCCATGGTGGTTACCGGCATGTTCCTCCTCAAAGCTCTTTATCTAAATTGCCATCAGGTCAATGAAGAAGGAATGATCACTCAGGATAAGGGTACAACTTAGGAATAAATTGTTAGCGCATTCATTCTCACTGCTAGCCATCTCGACGGTAAAGGTTTCGGTTACTAGACGAGGACTATGTTTACGAAGATATTTGAATGAATGACTAATAAAACTACTTTAACACTAGATTCGAAAAGGATGCGAGTATGAGAATTGTCGAGAAGATACGTACCCGCGACGATGGTGGGATTAGCGGCTGCCTCTTTCGGCTTTATAGCCAAAGCCATCCCAGCGTTGTAGGCGTGGTTGGTGGTTGCTATGTTTGGGCAGTTTCGCTTGAAATGCCCGATTTCACCACACCCATAGCAGGCCCGATCGGTACTTGACTCGGAAGCTTGATTGTTTTCTTGGACAGGCACTTCTAAAGATTCGGACAGGCACTTCTAAAGATTCGAGACGTGGGAGGTGTTGGAATAGTGTCTAAGGCTGCAACTATATTAGGCAAGTATTTGACCCGGTTGTGCATAGTCCTTTTGGGTTGCCTTCACCATAGCAACTTGATAGGATGATTTATTAAGAGAGAGTAAATATTATTAATATATTATGAGAATAATATAATGAATAATATATTGTTAATATAAGTCACAGAATTAATTAGAATTAATTTGGTGACTGAAAGAGATTAATTAAATAAAGGGGTATAAACTGTCAATTGTTTGATAGTTAAGCTTTAGACTGTAAATCCTTGTAGATATACAAGGGACGAATTCTAGAAGCTAAAAGGATAGCTAATTCGTCCAAGGCTTATCTATGGAAAGGATTTGGATAGCCTTAAGAGAAGATTATCCAATTAGGGTTTAGGTTGTAACCCTTTAAGGAGTCTACAAGTATAAATAGACCCCATGGCATAAGGAAATCAGATCTCTCCTAAAGCAAGAGAACCCTGGCCGATTTCCTCCCCTCTCCTCTCTCCTAAATCATCTTCCTTGCTATTGGTGTTTGTAAGCCATTAGAGGAGTGACATTTGTGACTCTAGAAGCTCCAAGACCTCAAAGATCAACAAGGAACTCAAAGGTATGATTTTAGATCTGTTTCAATGTTGTTATTTAACCTAATTAGTCATTAGAAGTCTTGGATTCAAAGCATGTTTATTATAAAGCCTAGGTCCAAGCATTAGGGTTTTGCATGCGCACATAGGAAAGTTCTTATGGCTAAAACCCATCAGTGGTATCAGAGCCTAGCTTGGTTTTCTTTAAATTGTTGCTTGATTAACTGAAACAAACGTGCAAAATTCGATTTTTAGGTTTCTGAGTCATGGACTCGGCGAGTTCCAAAGTGGACTCGGCGAGTAGGCCTGACTCGACGAGTCCCTTTGTGCACTCGGCGAGTCCAGGCGTCAGGAATGGCCAGATTCGCGATTTTTTCATAATTATCTTATGGAAACTTACCTTAATCATAATAGATCAATTTAAATCCGATTTTTTGATATATATGACTATTATCTTGATCTAGTTAAAGGTATTTATCAACTAATAAAATATTTAATTTCCTTATATGATAATTAATTAATTATTTTAATTATTTTGGTAATTATCTTTCAAAGAAATCTTGAATAAAATCAAATATAGATAATTAGGACATTAATTGTTAATTGGAATTATTTGTTATTTGATCCTCCATGTTTTAAATGTTTAAAACTTACCCACAAGTTTTGAAATTTATATTTGTGATTAAAGGTTTTAATTTAGACAACTTAAATTTCAAACCCTAGATTTTAAAAGTTTTAAAATACAACCCTACACTAATATGATATTACTAGAATAATATATATGTATAACTAAATGCTAGTCTTACCGTTAGTAGGCCTCATTCACGAAGCCGATCTATAAGGTGGGTATAAGGTTGCGGCCTATAAAATGGCGCTTAATGGGTGTACACTCACACCCACCGCTTGCTTGATTGGTGGAGGGTCGTTAGCCGAACGGGTAGGATAGGGCAGCCTCATCCTCTCATTAAAAGTATAATAAGAAATATAAAGTAACTACATATTTTTTTTAAAATTTCCCAATCTTAGTTACTTTAGGAAAAGTGAATTGATGCAATCCCATGAAATTACACTTTGCACCTTGCTAAGAAGTTAGTGGAGCGTGTGTGGTTTACCGGCACACTAATTGGTTCTAAGCGAAGGTGGCAAATGGTGATTTATTTTTTATCATAGTTCGATGGAGCGTGTGTAGTTTACCGGCACATCGAATAGGTGATCGTTACAATGAAGGCACCACGTGAATTTGCATGGTAATTCACACCCGCTTTGTGATCCTCGGTATCCCGGTCACAAACTAGAGGGGCATATCGAGATTTAAACATGGCATTGAATAGTTTCAATGAATCTCATCCGAACCTAGGAATTATCAATACACTTAGGACTAATAGTTTAAGTTTTGTGATGGAGAATTAGTGAATCGTCATTCACTTACCTTCAATTTATTTGCATGTTAGATTACGGCATCCCTTTTCTAGTATGCAAATGTTATTGTTGGATCCTAGCCCTAATTTTTCTTATTGGGTGATAATTAGGGATTCTTATTCTAATCTATCTTTGTCCTTTCTCTTTTGTAGATGTCGAACGCAAACAACGCTGCTGCTAGTTCTTTCACGTTGATGAGCCTTTGCCAAAAGGTCACCTTCGATGGAACGAACTTTAGCGAATGGATAAGATACATTCGCACCATTGCTCGCTATGAAGATAAGGAGTATGTCCTCGATGAGAAGCTCGAGAAAATAAACCCCGAAATCGCTACTCCAGCCGAAATCACCGCTTTTGAGACTCATGAGCGAGATGCAACGAAGGTACATTGCATCATGATCGCTACCATGAACTCCGAATTCCAAAAGTCCTACGAGGACATGTACCCGTACGAGATGCACCAAGACTTATTGGAGAGATACCACCAAAACGCGAGACAAGAGCGTTATGAGATTTTCACCAACATGATTTCCGCTAAGATGGGTCATGGAGAATCTTTTACCGTGCACCTGCAAAAGATGCAAAGGTATGTCGACCGCGTTCGCAAGTTAAATGTTGACTCCGGTGAAGACTTGGCGATCGATATGGTGCTTCACTCTTTGCCTCCGATGTACAACCAATTTAGGATGACCTACCACATGAACAAAGAAGAGGTCACCCTAAGAAAACTCCAAGGTCTATTGAGGGTCGCTGAGAGCAACTTCAAAGACAAGTCTGTTGCACCTACTCCCAATCCGTCCGCTGCTCCTGTCTTGGCTATTGGTCAAGGAAAGGGAAAGAAGAGGAAGGCTTCATCAAAGAACCATCGCAAGGTTAAAGCCCGAGATGGTGCCTCTTCTTGTGGGACCAAAGTTGATCCCGCTAAGCCCTGCCCTAACCCAAAGGAGGAAGAGTGCCACCATTGCCACAAGATAGGACATTGGAAGAGAAGCTGCCCAGATTACCTGCAAGCAATCAAAGAGGGAAAGATCAAGCCATCTTTCGCAAGTATATACACAATCAAATCTAACGATTCTAATCATGCTATTTCTTGGGTTCTTGATACCGGTTGTGGTTATCACATTTGTTCAAATGTGCAGGGACTAAGAAGAAGTAGGGATGTGGAGCAAGGAAGGATCAATCTAATCATAGGGAACAGAAGATCGTCGCCTGTGACCAAGATTGGAGTATATTCTTTAGTGCTTAGGAATAGTTTGGTTTTAGATTTGAACAATTGTTGCTATTCGCCAGAAATGGCTAGAAACATCATTTCATTTCATGGTTTATATAGACACGGATTTAGATTTTCTTTTAATAATGAGAATGGTTCTATTTTAGCTTATCTAAATGGTGTCTTTTACTTTGAAGCTATACCATGTAATGGAATATATGAAACCGTTATGATTGTTGATAACTTAGGAAATGATGTTTTGAATATTGATTCTTCCACTAGTATGGATAAAGCATCCTTGTGGCATTGTCGTCTTGGACATGTCAACAAGAAACGCATAGCCCAACTCCAAAAGGATGGAGTGTTGGAGTCATTTGACCTTAGGGAAGATGACACATGCGAATCTTGTTTACTTGGAAAGATGACTAAGTCACCCTTCACGATTACATGTGAAAGGGGCGAAGGTTTATTGGACCTAATACATACCGATGTATGTGGACCGTTTAGATCAACCACGAAGGATGGGAACCGCTTCTACGTGACCTTTACCGATGATTATAGTAGATATGGGTATATCTATTTAATCAAGCAAAAGTCAGAAACCTTTGAAAAGTTCAAAGAGTTCAAGAATGAAGTGGAGAGTCAATTGGGCAGGAAAATCAAGATGCTTCGATCCGATCGAGGAGGAGAGTACCTAAGTCTTGAATTCCACGATTATCTAAAGGAGTGTGGAATAGTTTCACAATTGACGCTTCCTAGGACACCGCAGTTGAATGGTGTGGCAGAAAGGCGTAATCGAACCTTATTGGATATGATTCACTCTATGATGAGTCGTGCTTCACTACCTATCTCTTTTTGGGGGTATGCCTTAGAGACTGCCGCCCATATCCTTAACTGAGTCCCTACTAAGAAGGTTGCCAAAACACCTCACGAGATGTGGACAGGGAAAGCTCCCTCGTTGGCACATATCAAGGTTTGGGGTTGCGAGGCTTTCATAAGACGAGATACTCATGACAAGCTCGAACCTCGAAGTGAGCGATGTATTTTCATCGGCTACCCGCAGACATCCTTTGGATATCTCTTCTATAGACCGAAAGACAATGTTGTCTTCGTTGCGAGGAGAGGAGTTTTCCGAGAGCGAGAACTCATGAGCCAAGGAGACAGTGGGAGTCAAATCGAACTTGAAGAGATTCAAGAGTCAATAGATGAAGGAACCTCTACCGCTGGCACTCAACCCGAGGAGGAAACTCCGGTTGAACCGATTGACGAGTCCTTACCTCTTAGACATTCCGATAGAGTTAGAGTTCATCCCCAGCTTTATGGCTTTCATATTACTACCGAAGGGGACACGTATATTAGTGATGGTACACTAGTAAATCTTGATGAACCTAATAGATATAAGGAAGCAATGGCAGGCCCGGAGTCTGCAAAGTGGAAAGAGGCAATGGATAGCGAGATCCAATCCATGTATGATAACCAAGTTTGGAATTTAGTTGACTATGTGCCCGGACGTAAGACCGTTGGGTGCAAATGGATCTTCAATAAGAAGACCGACGTGGATGGAAACGTACCCACATATAAAGCGCGATTGGTTGTGAAGGGCTTTACTCAAACTCCCGGAGTTGACTATGATGAGACCTTCTCACCAGTTGCGAAGATTAAATCTATTAGAGTGATGCTAGCAATTGTCGCATTTCATGATTATGAGATTTGGCAAATGGATGTCAAGATCGCTTTCCTTAACGGAAAGTTGGCTGAGGATGTTTACATGGCTCAGCCAGAGGGGTTTGTGGATCCGAAGCATCCGAATAGAGTGTGTAAGCTTGAGAAGTCCATTTATGGACTTAAGCAAGCGTGTCGCAGATGGAATCTTTGCTTCGATGAGAAAGTCAAAGAGTTTGGTTTTGTACAAAGCGAAGACGAATCTTGTGTATATGTCAAAGCCAGTGGGAGTATAGTAAGCTTCCTCGTTCTATATGTCGATGACATATTACTCATAGGAAACGACATCCCGACCCTGCAGGAGGTTAAGTCCTAGCTCGGAAAGTGTTTCGCTATGAAGGACCTCGGAGAGGCTTCTTACATTTTGGGAATAAGTATAGTAAGAGAAAGAAGTAAGAGACTAATTGGACTTAGTCAGAATACTTACTTAGAGAAGGTACTAAAACGTTTTAGTATGGAAAACTCGAAGAAGGGAGAATTACCGATACAAAGTAATGCCAAATTGAGCAAGACTCAAAGTCTGAGTACCAAAGCTGAGATAGCAGAAATGAGCCGAGTACCATTCGCTTCCGCAGTTGGCTCAATCATGTACGCTATGACTTGTACTCGCCCTGATGTAGCCTTCGCTTTGAGCATGGTTAGCAGATATCAAGGGAATCCTGGCAAAGCACATTGGATTGCGGTGAAAAACATCCTTAAGTACCTTCGGAGGACGAAGGAATGGTTCTTAGTCCTCGGAGGGAGTGATGACTTGAAGGTGCGAGGGTATAGTGAGGCCAGTTTTCAGACCGACAGGGACAACTACCGTTCGTAGTCGGGCTGGGTCTTTACCCTAAATGGAGGAGCAGTGACATGGAAGAGTTCCAAACAGGAGACTGTAGCTGATTCAACGTGCGAATCAGAGTACATTGCAGCGAGCGAAGCGTCGAAGGAGGTAATATGGCTAAAGAACTTCATCGGTGATCTTGGAGTTGTACCTGCCATAAAGGAGCCAATGGAGATTTTCTGTGATAACGAAGGCGCGGTTGCCTTGACCAAGGAACCAAGGGATCATGGTAGATCAAGACATATCGACAGAAAGTATCACTTCATTAGACGTCATGTAGAAAAAGGACAACTCGTAGTGAAGAGGATATCATCAGAAGATAACCCAGCAGATCCGCTTACGAAGGGACTGAGTAGGGTTAAGCACTTGCAGCATGCTAGGAGTATTGGGCTGAAGGATGATATTAGCATAGATTAGATAGTATTAGAAACGTGTAATAGATAAATGTAATTAACATTTGATGATTAAATAAAGGAGTTTTATTTATAAGTAATGTTACTGTCTTATGTTAATTGTTTAACTATTGTTTCACTTTGCATGTTTTGACTTCCAGAATAATTGAGATTATTAAGAAAGATAGAAATTGTTCAAATGGTCCACAATCGTTCATATGTTGGAAGTAGATATGAATGAAGATTGTCATGAATTGGTGTGTAGAATGTCTTAATGGTGTTAGACATAGCAAAGGATTGCTGCAACGTTCATGAGTGCTTATGAACTAGTTTTGAGCATTGGAACAAACCCGCGCTTGCTGGAATCACCTTATGGAATATGATATAAAAGGTGATCGCAAGACGATAATATCATATAGTCTTAAAACCTAGATATATGATTTGTTATTTGTTAATTGATTGTACATTGATAATGCGAAAACGCATCAGTAACTTGGTGTTATAAAACGCATTGATGTGTATAGTTGGTTAATAAATAAGTAAATGCATATAAGTCGAAGTTTATCTGTAACTTTTATCTAAGAAGGTAAAAGCGATATCTCGGCCGCTCGATGATTTGATTTGACTTATGTGCCGAGCCCGGTCAGAACTGAATTGATGTGTTCGATTAAGTTCTACTTCAAATAAATCAGAGATCGAGAAACCTAAATGCTTGACTAACCATTCCATAGGATTGTCAGCATGATATCTAACAGAGGACTGTACGTTCCCTTATCTAAAGGACAAGATTGATTAGATCAGAGTTTGACAGTGTCTTTGAGAGCTACGATTGCAAACCGAATTGTACTTGTGTATATAGTTACTAGACTTATCCAAGTGGGAGACTGTTGGAATAGTGTCTAAGGCTGCAACTATATTAGGCAAGTATTTGACCCGGTTGTGCATAGTCCTTTTGGGTTGCCTTCACCATAGCAACTTGATAGGATGATTTATTAAGAGAGAGTAAATATTATTAATATATTATGAGAATAATATAATGAACAATATATTGTTAATATAAGTCATAGAATTAATTAGAATTAATTTGGTGACTTAAAGAGATTAATTAAATAAAGGGGTATAAACTGTCAATTGTTTGATAGTTAAGCTTTAGACTGTAAATCCTTGTAGATATACAAGGGACGAATTCTAGAAGCTAAAAGGATAGCTAATTCGTCCAAGGCTTATCTATGGAAAGGATTTGGATAGCCTTAAGAGAAGATTATCCGATTAGGGTTTAGGTTGTAACCCTTTAAGGAGTCTACAAGTATAAATAGACCCCACGGCATAAGGAAATCGGATCTCTCCTAAAGCAAGAGAACCTTGGCCGATTTCCTCCCCTCTCCTCTCTCCTAAATCATCTTCCTTGCTATTGGTGTTTGTAAGCCATTAGAGGAGTGACATTTGTGACTTTAGAAGCTCCAAGACCTCAAGATCAACAAGGAACTCCAAGGTATGATTTTAGATCTGTTTCAATGTTGTTATTTAACCTAATTAGTCATTAGAAGTCTTGGATTCAAAGCATGTTTATTAGAAAGCCTAGGTCCAAGCATTAGGGTTTTGCATGCGCACATAGGAAAGTTCTTATGGATAAAACCCATCAGGAGGCAGGATGAATGTTGCTAGGCTCTTGAGATTTTCGGAGTTTATAGGTTACGGGATCGATCTTAACGAGGATCTCGAAGGGTCCAATGTATCTCGGTCCAACACAGGGGAATCTGTACTTTTAACCGTATAGGACTTTGAATGGAGCAGCCTTGATACTGGTGCGATAACTATTGTTATATGAGGGCTCGATCAAAGGTAAATGGGTGTCCCAAGTCGTTCTGCAATCGATGACACATGCTCCCAGCATGTCTTCCATGGTCTGGATAATTCTCTCATTCTGTCCATCTGTCTGAGGATGATAAGTTGTACTCATGTCTATCTTGGTTCCGTAGAGCTAATGTCTCCAATTCTTTAGTGCAAAGACCACTGTTCCTATCTCCAAGTCGTGAGTTGTGTAGTTAACTTCGAGTGCTATTAGTTATCTCGGGGCATAAATGATAACTTTTTCCTTTCTGCATACGTACACAGTCTGAACTCTTGATTTGGACGCATCGCAATGGACAACGAAATCCTCTGTTTCTTCTGGCAGGGACAAGATAGGTGTGATGCATAAGTCTTGCTTCAATGTTTGGAATACTGTATCTCGCTTTTCGCTCCAACAAAAGGGTACACCTTTATGTGTCGGAGTGGTCAGGGGTTTGGTAATTCTAGAAAAATTTTCCTGGATGGGCCTGTGATAATAGTCGGCGAGACCCAAGAATTGACAGGTTTTTCTATGGGTGTCTTCATCGTCTACTACATGACCAAAGAAAATGGTTAGACCGAAGGGCATCACTACGAACTCGTAGTGACCATATCGAGTTCTGAATGTTGTCTTGGAAACATCATTCTCATGAACTCGAAGTTGACGGTACTCTGATCTAAGGTCTATCTTCGAGAAGTAACTGGCTCCCTGAAGTTGATCGAAGAGGTCATCTATTAAGGAAGAGGATATCAGTTTTTGACGGTTAACTTATTCAATTCGCGGTAGTCGATACACATCCGGAAGGATCCATCTTTCTTCTTCACAACAATATCGGAGCTCCCCAGGGTGAGGAACTCGGTCTTATGAACCCTTTGCTGAGCAGCTCATTAGCTGACTGGATAACTTCTGCATTACAGCTGGCGCTAATCGATACGAGGATTTGGCTACGGGGGTAGTTCTAGGAATTAGGTCGATGCAAAACTCAACTTGACGTTCGGGAGAAATTCCCGGAAGTTCTTCTAAAAGACATCAGGAAAGTTACAGACTTTGGGGATGCTCTCGAGGTCTTTAAATTCCTGTTTCTCAATGATAACATGGGCTAGGAATGCATGGTACTCCTTTCGCAAAAGTTTTGAGCTTTGATGCAGGGAATGATGTGAAGATTGGAACTATGCTTATCGCCATAGATCATGAGAGTCGGACCAGAGGGAAGATTGAGACAGATGGCCTTTTTGTAACGAAGGATATCTGCATGATTGGAAATCAACCAATCCATGCCAATGATAACATCAAAGCTCTTTATCGAAATTGGCATCAGGTTAATGGATAAGGAATGATCACTCAGGATAAGGGTACAACTTAGGAATAAGTCGTTAGCACACTCATTCTCACTGCTAACCATCTCGACGGTAAAGGTTTCGGTTACTAGACGAGGACTATGTTTACGAAGATATTTGAATGAATGACTAATAAAACTTCTTTGACAATAGATTCGAAAAGGATGCGAGTATGAGAATTGGTGAGAAGATACGTACCCGCGACGATGGTGGGATCAGCGGCTGCCTCTTCCGGCATTATAGCCAGATCCATCCCAGCGTTGTTGGCGTGGTTGGTGGTTGCTGCCTTTGGGTAGTTTCGCTTGAAATGATCGATTTCACCGCACCCATAGCAGGCCCGATCGGTACTTGATTCGGAAGCTTGATTGTTTTGTTGGACTGGTGTTCTACAGTTTCGAGCAAGGTGGCCCTTCTTGCCACAACTGATGCAAATCCTCTCACCGCATGGTCCAGGAATACGATGGTGATAACTGCACCGGTGGCTCCAAGGAAGGTTGCCAGCATAGCCAGTGGTAGGTGCATGAACTATAGGAACAGCGGCAGGAGTAGTAGCAGCTTGGACTACCACAGTTTTGTTCTTCTTGGAGGGTCCTTGTGAACTCTGACCCTTTTGCTTTTTCCAGATAACCTTCTTACTCTTATCACACTCATTCTGGTGCTCCATATCATCTTCATGGTTTTGGGGATAGGGGTTACTTCCTGGTCCACTAGACTTGCCAGGGTTCAAAAGTGTCATTGCAGCCGTCACTACAGCAGTAACAACTGTTTGAAGCCAGACGAAATCGAACGGAGGAGATTATGGTGGCGGAGAGTTGTTGTTCCTTGAGCTGGGTCCTTTCTTTGGAGACATTTCGATCTAAAATGATTAGGAAAAAGAGGATGGTAAGTCCTCTGAATTAAATCGAGAGATATGAAACAAGGGATGTCTCTTTATGACAGACATAGAATTCTATTGAGCAATAAAGCAGGAATGAATTATCAAGATAGATAAACTATCACAAAAGGAATGATTGAGGAGCAACGCTTGAATGAGGATTTTCTACAACGGATTTGGCTCAAGAAATACTCCCATATTATTTCATGCTTCGCCGCGACGATGGCTCGTTGTTTGGGTATTGGGTAAGTTTTAGGCATGCTGAACACCACAGTCACTCCCAAGCACATGTTGGTTGTATCTCGAATGAATATAGTTGATCAGGCTATATTGACCCTAGACACGACTACATAACTGCCCAGGTTTTATCGCAGCGTACAACAGCCATTTACTTATGTTTTGTTCTACTTGTAGTTACGGATTCTGGCGGTTAGGTATACTTGTATACTTTTGAAAATACTTATATTTTAAAGTATACTTTTAGTTCAGAGCACTTAGGCCCCTTTAGTGTTTATAGTCTTATACCATGTAAGGTTTGGTATACTTAGTTCACTATAAACAAGGGCTCTGATACCAATCTATCACACCCCGAAACCGAAGGCGGAATCGTTCCGGGGTGGAGGTGACGTCATGTTAAGTATCACAACCAATGTACATAGTAAGCAAAGTAAACAACCATTACATTACATAGGAAATTTTACATTTGTTTGAAAGTAAAGTGTTACATGTGTTATACATATATATATATATATATATATATATATATATATATATGAACAAAAGTAAAGACGTGTCTTCTACGGGGCTCCGTTTTCTCCAAAAGACCGCGGGGTACCTGTCTAATATGGACCTGAGAATACAAGTAGTTTGAAAATAAGCATAAAGCTGGTGAGTTCATAAGCGGTTTGTTTTTTAAAATGAACAAGTTTCCTTTGGCTTTTTTGAAAATTTTGTTAGCCAAGAAAATCCCATATTTTCTTAAAAGTAAAGCTTAGTTATCCATTAGTTACACGTCAAGTTAAGAAGAGTTCATTTATCCCAGGAAAAACCCTTATTTTCCTTAAAAGTTTGTGGTTGGTTATTGAATCTGTATGTAATGTACAAGTATCTACCCTACTTAATGTGTGTGCTTGAAGTTTCCTGAAAGTCTGGTTACCCTTGAAAAAGTAAATTAGTTTTAACACGTATATATAAAACTAATAAATAAGTAGAAAAGTTTCCTTAATCTTGATTGCGAGTTCCATAACCATACTACAGACTAGATAAGGCTCGGAACGGGGCCATTATCTTTTTATGACTTTTGTCACCCTTGAACCTTTCGGTTCGGCTATAGCTAACAGCCAGGTGCGGGGTAGTCAATCCCGTATAGATCTATACACTCAAGTCACGCTCTCCCTCGAGGAGATTCTGGTTACACGGGCGGTCCTCCACTCGCGTATCTCTGTCGAGTGTTACGGACGACGTGTCTCCAACTATTAATATTAACGAATTTACAAGTAATAATGTGGCAAATCTTGTTTTATTAGTCCTTTACTCTCATATCTAGGGGGAGTAATAACAAGGACCTGTCAAAAGTTCTACTGATATTTGTCCTTCACTCTCGTATCTAGGGGGAGTGTTATCAAGGACGTTTTTAAAGTTCTAAGGTTCATACTTTTAACAGTAATAATGTGGAAAGTCATTGCTGAAATGTAAAATATAACATTTTGTAATAAGATTTGCAATCAGTTTGAAAACTAACTCTGCAAGTTAAACAGTTGGTTAATATGGTTTCGATCATTAAAAGTATACAGATTATGAAATATTTCAAATGAAATAATAAATTTAAGTACAAGATATTCTTGTACTTTTGCTTGTATTCCCCCCTGAAAACATTGAAAAACGCTGAAAAAGGGTAGGGATATGAACTCACCGGACGCGGATTGTGTCGGCTAGGATGCTAAGTGTCCGAACAGGGCTTGAAAACATGCGAGGTTCCTATGTAATATGAAGAGATACACATTTGTATCTAATTAGACTTGGATCTACTAATTAAAATGAATAAATACTCCGAGGCGCGAAAAACACTTCAATTCAAGTGTTTGGAGTGACCCGGGTGACATCTACGGACGTATAGGGCATAGATATGGAGTTTGCTCTTCAAGAGTAAACTCCAAGGGGAGTTTTCGGCCCTAAGACCATGTCCCCATGAGTTCACGGCCATAAACTCATGGGTGATGTGTTCTAGGGTGTTCAAAGGTCACACATCACTTAGGGAATTTGGCTAGGATCAAATCTAGGGTATAGGGAAGGATTAAACCACCAAAGGGGCTATCAAATGGAGTTTACGGCTGTAAACTAGGAGTTTACGGCCATAAGCTCCTATATACTCTTTCCTTTCATGATTTGGTGGCCCTAGATTAATCACATGTGATTCAAACTCATTTTACAAGCCATGGAATGAATTTAAGGCATCATTTGACTAAGATATAGGAGTTTACGGCGCAGGAACCTATCCTTGGGGGCTTTACAACCGTGAACTCCTAAGGGAGTGGTTTTCATCAAGTTTAAGGCTCCTAACTTGTTTGTGGTTGCTTCTAGACTTTATTCCAAGGCTTATGAGGTGGTTAAGGGGCATCTTAACACCTTAAAATGTGTTTACTGCCTATAAAATGGTGTTTACGGTCCAAGCATGTTCTTGGATCATAAACTCATATTTATCATTTAAATGATGAGTTTAGGGTGTTCCTAGTCCATTCAAATAAGTCCTTAAGCCATTTCTAAGCTCCAAAAGTGATTTGGGAGGGTTTTGGGGCTCAAAAACCCTTTTTATGTGTGTTTGCGGCCGAAGACTGTTCTAGGGCCATAAACACATGAACATGGTCCTATTTCATGGTTTGAACACGAATTTAAAGGTTGCGGATGCTAATCTATGAGTTAGGATAGTTACCTTATCGATTTGGGGCTTGAATTGAACGATTTTGGACCTAGAACTTGGATTTGAGGAGAGAGAGTAGAGAGAGTGGAAAAGGCTTCAAATGACGCCCTTTCAACCTTAAATACGGTTTGAATTTGAGGCTCAGTGGAATTCTACCCGATACTGATGTTAGACGAGGCTTTTGGTCGTACCCGATTAAGTTGTCGTAACCCGGCGGAGTCGAAACTAAAATTTTTCTAATTACTAGTTTGGGGTGTTTTCTTGTGTATCTAACGTGTTTGGATACCCAATAAGTCATAATAAAAGTCTCAAATTATATGACTTAGTTCAAAAACATAATCGGAAAAATTTGCTAAAGACGAGTTTAATGGGTGGTAACAAGTTAAGACGATGAAACAAACTTCGGGTTGTCACACACGTGGTAGATAAGAAGCAAGAAATGAAGGACATCAAAGACATCCCGGAGGTCTGTAACTTTCCCGACGTGTTCCCAGAAGACCTTCCAAGTGTACCACTTGCACGACAAGTCGAATTCCGAATCGATTTGGTCTCAGGAGCTACCCCCGTAGCCAAAGCTCTATACCGTCTCGCATCGGCGAAAATGCAAGAACTGTCCAGTCAACTGAACGAGCTACTGAGCAAAGGGTTTATCAGACCAAGCTTTTCACCATGGGGAGCACCAGTCCTATTTCTGAAGAAGAAGGATGGATCCTTTCACATGTGCATCGACTATTGGGAGTTAAACAAACTTACCATCAAGAATCGATATCCCCTACCCCGAATCGACGAGTTTTTCGAACAACTACAAGGAGCAAGTTACTTTTCAAAAATCGACTTGAGGTCGGGTTACCATCAACTGCGAGTTAAAGAAGATGATATTCCCAAAACATCTTTCAGAACGCGCTAGAGTCATTACGAATTTGTGGTGATGCCCTTTGGGCTAACAAACGCACCCGCGATGTTAATGGACCTAATGAACCAAGTGTGTCGACCCTTCATAGACAAATTCATAGTCGTATTCATCGACGATATCCTATTCTATTCTCGAAGCAAAGAGGAGCACAGCCAGCATCTGCGATTAGTATCGAAGACCCTAAGAACTGAGAAGCTTTATGTTAAACTTTCAAAGTGAGAATTTTGGCTCCGAAAAGTGGGATTTCTTGGCCATGTGGTTAGCGAGAAAGGGATACATGTGGATCCCTCAAAAATCAAAGCGATCGAAAATTGGCCTACACCGACGACACCAACGGAAATCCAACAATTCTTAGGGCTTGCTGGATACTACCGAAGATTCATCCAAAACTTCTCCAAGATCGCTAAACCGCTCTCCACCTTGACTCAAAAAGGTGTGATGTTTAAGTGGGATGATAAGAAAGAAACTGTGTTCCAAACGTTGAAACAAGCCCTGTGCAGCGCACCGATCTTGTCTCTCCCAGAAAGGAATGAAGATTTTGTAGTCTACTGCGACGCATCAAACCAGGGAATTGGGTGTGTGTTAATGCAGCGAGGAAAGGTCATTTCTTACGCATCGAGGAAATTGAAAACGCACGAGGTCACCCACGCCACGCATGACCTCAAATTGGGAGCAGTAGTGTTGAGAATTATGGTGTTGCGTCTTAGGTCCTTTTGTATTGTAATCGGATTGGGCTTGTCAATCCGTGTTTATCTAGATTAGTTTCCTTTTATTTAGATAAACGGTTAGGGTTTCAATATAAATATATGCATGCATGTATGCGTATGGGAGGAACAATAGTCGACAACGTTAATTCTTGTAACCCTAATATACCTCTACAGTTGAAGTTCTTTATCGAGCTCTTCTGGGGTATTTTGAATTAATCATTCGACATATTCATCGCAATACTTGTGTTCTTTATTACGTTCTTACTTATATTTTGCTTAAAATCATACGATCCTGATAGAACTTTGTTCTAACAATTGGTATCAAAGCAGGAGATTGTGTGATCAATACACTCTTCTTCTGTATTCTCAAATATTTAGGGTTTCCGCTTTTATCGAAGCTGTTGTCTTCTTAAACGAAGACTACTAGGTTTTTGATAAAACCCTAATCTCAAGTTTACAGGTAAGATTCTAGCAGCTCACCATGTCTCACGACGATACGCATACAAACCCAATTAATATCTCAAACAACATCGGATCAACAACTAGAGTTCCCATACTCTATACTCAAGACTACGAAGTATGGGCTCATCACTTTGAAGATTACGTGGTCGGATCTGAGGATAATGGCTATCTCATCTGGGAAGCTATCATTCTTGGACCGTTTGTTCATTCAGAGACAAACACAATCGTCAAGACACAGAAGGATTACAACAAGTTGGTGACAGATGTTCAGAAGATGCCATGCGAATGATAAGATTCACCCTACAATCTGACACTTTTAGGCTTGTAGGCTCATGCACAACTGCTAAGGAAATATGGGATATGTTGAAGGAACTCTACTCCACTGATGAAGATCTGGAACACTCCATTCAAACTCTGTTGCTATCAGAATTTGGAGTTTTTGAACAGAAACCTAAAGAGAAACTCATTTAGACCTTTGATCGGTTCAACCATCTTCTAAGTAGGATGATCAAGCACGGAATTGAGAGGAAGCTGATAGAACAGAAAGTTACATTCATGAACGGTATAAGACCAGAATGGATGGCTATAGTTTCCACTGTGAAGGCGCATGAACAATTCAAATCCTACTCACTAGCGAAACTAGTTGGTATACTAAAGTCACATGAAAGTGTTGTAACCAAGGAGGCGAAAGGGGTCTCTGGCGTGGGATCTCTGGCTCTAATCTCTAAAGGAAAAAACACTGTTGAGGAAGAAGAAGAGTCAGACAAGTCAGAATGTGATCTTACGAGTAAGGAGTACGCTCTCATGATAACAAATCCAAAGAAATTCGCAAGAAGAAAGTTTCCCACCAATAAGAACAGAAACTGGAAGGGAAGTTATAGCTCTGAGAAAGCAAAAGAGGAACCAAAAGTCTCTTCTCAAAAGGTGGAAGAGAAAAAGGAAAACAAACTTGTAGGAGACTCTGGATTTGACTGCAACTATTGTCACGGCAAGAACCACTTTGCCAAAGATTGTATGTTGAGAAAGATGGCTGAGAAGAGAGAGGGTGAGGATGATGAAGCGTATTACATGCGTAAGCTTGAAAAAGTCAAGAAGAAAAAGGTTTCCAACAGCTCAATGAATGCACTAATTGTACAAGAAAATGCAGGTGAAGATGAGTTCGGTGGTGTTGAAGTCTGGTCAACAGACTCTGAAGATGAAGAGGTTAGAAGACCCACTCATGGAAAGGCGTTTCTGACGAATAATGTAGGTTCTGGTGGAAAATGATTTGTCGTCACAACCGGTCCATCAATCGAAAGTACAGACACAGAACCGAACATGACTGAGAACAAGTGCTTTGCAGCCAAACCGGTGAGTGAGAAGATCAACGACTGCGATCGACTGATCAAAAAGGTACATTCTATCCTTGAAACTCTTAAAATTTCCAAAACTGAATATCTAGAAGAATTAAATGAACTAAACTTTAAATTTTCCAACCTAAGTAGTAGCCTCATGCAAACCGTTTGGCAAACTCTAATCTAACTGACCAACTCGGCAGGGTGTCATCAAAAAGTGAGGAAAGAAGGATCTGGATTGAGCAGAAGGAAGCAGAATTAGTTAGGGCTAAGGACGAAAGTATTTATTTGCAAAGAGACAATTTAAGATTGTTAAAACAAAGAAATGTTTTCTATTTAATAGCTAAGCGTCTTTATACTAATATTGCTCAATTACATCTTAATTGCAAAATTGGAAGGAAAATACATAAAATGATATTACCTTTTCTTGAATTTAAAGAAGATGATGTTATAGCAGAATGTGAATCAGAAGTATCCTCTGATGAAACATCCATGTCATATAGGCTAGGTTTAGATAAGATAGAAGCTTTCATCGACTCTAAGGAACATAAAAGCATGTTAAAAGATATCTTAGATAATAATGACAGGCTAAAAATCAAAACCGAAACTATACAAACATTCGATGAAGCAAATGCCAAGATTGTCAAGAATAATAAAATAAATGCAGATAATTCTTCTGAATTTGAAACCGAGAGTGAAATGAGTGAAATCTTAGTAGAAGATGTTGTTGATTGTTCTAAGTTTGTGAACAATGAAACCAAGAGCGAAAAACCTCTTATTTCAGAAAATTCAGTTGAGTTTGCGCGTTTGTCAAAGGAACAAAAACTGAAACTCAAAGAAAAGGCCTTGGTCTATCAGAAGGTACAGACCGTGCCAAACCAAGTTTATGCTGTGACTGGAATCACTCAAAGACAGACAGCAGAATTAAAAATAATAGTTGACGAAGATAACGCTAAAGGTTGCGAAGACTACTTCTGGTCTGCTCCCATCGACAATGCAGATGAAACTGTGGGTCTGTCTGAGAAAACCACATGGAGAGTCAAAGGCGATACATACCAGAACCCATCAATAAACCATCCAGTTTTGATATTCCCAGCACAAGCGGAACTAAAGATGTTCCAGAAGAACCATCGATGCAACCTGATGTTCCAATCGAAAGGAAAGAATCAAAAAGTCCACTCAAGAAACAGGAAGCAAGGGAAGCTCAAACCAAGGAAAGCACCGAAACTAGAATGGATGATGAAACAACTGCAACTCAGATAGAGAAACCAAAGGCCAGCTTCAATGTTCACAGGTCTCAGAAGGAGCTAGCTGAACAGAAAAGACTTAGAAATCAAAGATATGCCTCGAATCTGAATGAACGTAAAAGGCATTGGAATTCTCAAAATCCTAACTATAATCCTCACAGGAAAGAACCCATGGATAAAGGAAAGGAAAATTCAAAGGAAAATTTGAGCCCTATTTCCTATCATTCCAAATCTCAAAACCGAAAGTCAAGTCTCGGTCATCAACCCAAGTTCGGTCCTCAACCAAAGTTCGGTCCTCAACCCAAGTTCGGTCCTCATCCCAAGTTCGGTCCTCAACCTAAGTTCAGTCCTCAATCCAGATTCGGTTCAAACACCAGTTTCAATTCCAATTCCATAAATGGATCCTCCAGGTCCCAAAATGAAACAAATTCCTCTAAGAACATGAAAGGAAAAGGAAAACTGGCATCTGAGAATAAAAATAAGACACCCCCCCCAAAAAAAAAAAAAAAAAAAAAAAACTAAGAATCAAATGAAAAACACGAAACCATCTAATGATAATGAATTAAAATTCAAAGAAGATAAAACTAAAATAAAAGTGTTTACGATCAAAAGAAAAGATCAAACAACTCTTGTTAAACGAACTTATTTAGTTGATGCTTCTATTGTTATTCCCTTCTCTGTGAAAAACTTACCAGGACCCAAGAAACTTTGGGTTCCTAAATCTGCTTGAATTTGCAGGTAATAAGTGACGAGCAGTTTGACGACGAATGGTATATAGACAGTGGCTGCTCACGTCACATGACAGGAAGAAAGGAGGAATTAAGGGAGTTTCGGTCTCTAAAGGACAGTGGATCAGTAAAGTTTGGAAACAACTCTTACGACACAATCAAAAGATATGGGATGATAACTAATGGCGACTTCTCTATCAGAAAGGTGGCTTATGTAGAGGGATTGCAGCACAACCTCATCAGTGTCTCGCAATTAGTTGCGGGAACAGGTTTAAAAGTATCTTTTGATGATGCAGGCTCAGAGATAATAGAAAAACAAACCAAGAAAGTTCTGTTGAAATTTGCACGAAAAGGAGAAATGTATCCTCTGAATCTTAATCCTATTCAAGGGACTCCAGCTATCTGTCTGCTATCAAAGGCAAACTCTGATGAAAGTTGTCTCTGGCATCGACGTTTATCTCACCTGAACTTTAAAGATATCAACAAATTGGTAATTGGTGATCACGTTCGAGGTCTTCCTCTTCTCAAGTTCGACAAGGAGCATTTATGTGCAACATGTGAAATGGGTAAACAGAGCAGGAAGAGCCACCCTACACGCATAAATACAAAGATAGTGGAAGCTCTTGAACTGTTGCATATCGATCTGTGTGGACCTTCTGCTATTGAAAGTATTAGTGGAAGTAAGTACATTCTGGTTATTGTCGATGATTTTTCACGCTTCACGTGGGTTTTCTTTCTTAAACAGAAATCAGATGCAACTCCCAAGATGAAGATGTTCATCAAACAAGTAGAAGTTCAATTAAAGAAGACAGTGAGAAACATCAGAAGTGACAATGGGCTGGAATTCAAAAACAAGGAGTTTGAAGACTTTCTGGCTGATAAGGGGATCACACACAATTTTTCGGCCCCTTATACACCACAGCAAAACGAGATTGTTGAAAGAAGAAACCGATCGCTGTGTGAAGCAGCCAGAACCATGCTTAGTTATGCCTCTCTGCCTCTATACTTTTGGGCTGACACCATTGCTGCTGCCTGTTATACTCAGAATCGGTCCTTGCTCAATAAACGATTCTCGATAACTCCATATGAGATCTTGAATAATCGGAAACCGAACGTCAAGTTTTTCCACATTTTCGGTTCCAGAAGCTTTATCTTTAATTCTAAACAAAACCGAAATAAGTTTGATGTTAAATCCGATGAAGGGATCTTTCTGGGTTACTCTCTGTCATCAAAAGCATATCGGGTGTTGAACAAGCGTTCCAAACGAATTGAAGAAACCTATTATGTCACCTTTGATGACAATTACATGAAGAAGATTCAAAGAACAAAAGATACTTCAGGAAACATATTTCCAGAATCTGGGCAGGTCTCGGTTCCAATATCCAATCTGTTTAAAGAATACATTCGGTTATTGGATGAACCAGAAAAGGCAATAAACTCGGAGGCAACAGCAGCGGATCACAAGGTAGATAATTTGAAGAAAGTAATAGATGAAGCTGCCAAATCAATGGAAACTGAAACACCTACTCCTAAACCATCATCCAATCCTTCAGACACCGATTCAACATTCCAGGGGGAGAACTCCACAACTTGTAAAACATCTGAAGTTCCTGTCAAGGGGGAGTATCACAATTCTGACCCAATTTCTACTAGTTCAACTCCCACTCAAACACCTGAACCGAAATCAACAGGTGATAGTCCAATCGAGGGGGAGATACCCACTGCCGATTCTGCTGAAGACACAGGTTTCACTTCGCCAGTCGAGGGGGAGAAAATAAGTGACAGTTCAACTGACGAAAATGAAGGAAATCAGTCAGATATTGAAATTGAAGTTGAAGCAGAACTAAATCCAGAATATGATCCAAGCTATCCTCCACTAACAAAATGGACAAAAGACCATCCCAAAGAGCAAATTATTGGTGAATCGTCTAAAAGTGTTCTTACCAGATCTCAAGTGAAGGCGAAACAAACAGCATTATTCTCTAAAGTGGAATTTTGTATGTTTAATTCGTTTATCTCCAAAATAGAGCCAAAAACCATAAATGCTGCACTTGATCATTCTGATTGGGTTCAAGCAATGCAGGATGAGCTCAATGAATTCGAACGGAACAGAGTTTGGAGATTGATTCCTACACCGAAAGATGCCTCAGTTGTTGGCTTGAAATGGGTGTTTAGGAATAAGTTGGACAAAGAAGGAAATGTCATTCATAACAAGGCTTGGTTGGTTGTTAAAGGCTATTGTCAAGAAGAAGGGATTGATTATGAAGAAACCTTTGCTCCTATGGCAAGGTTAGAATCTGTTCGAATATTTCTAGCATATGCCGCCCACAAGAACTTCGAAGTTTTCCAAATGGATGTCAAATGTGCTTTCCTAAATGGAGAATTAGAAGAAACTATATATGTTGTGCAGCCACCTGGGTTTGTGAATGAAAAATACCCTGATCATTGCTATGTATAGGATAAAGCTGTCTATGGGCTAAAGTAAGCACCGAGAGCCTGGTATGAAACGCTTATTCTATTTCTAAAAATGTCAAAATTTAAACAAGGTTCGGTTGACCCGACCTTCTTTCGAAAGAAAGAAGGCGAACACTTAATGATAGTTCAGATTTATGTCGATGATATCATCTTCGGCTCCACAAATCCACGCTTAACTGCTGAATTCAGAAAGTTGATGGAGACTAAATTTGAAATGAGCGCAATGGGTCCAATTAACTTTTTTCTTGGCTTAAATATTAGACAGGGACCATAAGGCATCTTCATAAACCAGGAAGCATATACTAAGAATTTGCTGACTAAATTTGGAATGAAAGGTGATTCAAAAGTAAGAGTTCCTATGGCATTCGGCACCAAGCTAACTCCATCACTAGAGAAACCGGCTGTGGATGTAACCCTTTATCGACAAATGATAGGATCTCTTATGTATCTAACAGCTAGTAGACCAGATATCATGTTCTCTGTCTGTTATTGTGCTAGATTTCAAGCTAATCCAAGAGAACCTCACTTGCTTGCCGTGAAGAATATTTTTCGATATCTGAAGACAACTTCATCTCTCGGTCTCTGGTATCCTGCAAAATCTGGATTCTTCATACAAGCCTTTTCAGATGCTGATCTCGGAGGATGTGGACTGGACAGGAAAAGCACTACCGGAGGATGTCAATTCCTTGATGGAAAACTTGTCAGTTGGCAATCAAAGAAACAAACCTGTGTTTCCTTATCCACAGTAGAAGCTGAATATATTGCTGCCGCATCATGTACCTCTCAGGTTGTTTGGATTCAAAGTCAGTTAAGAGATTATGGGCTGATGTAACGCCCGGGTTTCAGGGCTAAGCATTTTTGTCAATGTAATAGTCTAGGTCAACCCTTGTAACTCTTTTTGAAGTAATAAAGATGAAATATTTGAGTATTATGTGAATTATGTGTATTTATGTGCTTATAATTTAATTATAAATGTATAATTAATAAATAATAAAAATAAGCGTCAAAATTAAAGTGTAAGATAAGCCCGATATCTCTACATAAAGTTGTAGAATATGTCTCAAGGTTTCCGTGCATATAAGGAACGTCGAAATCCGAGTTATAACGAAGAAGTTATCACCCGTCGAAGTTTCGCGACAGAACCGGCACGATACCGGTAAGCGTGGATAGTGAACTTACGATAGAGCGAGATTTAGCCTTAGCAATCTAAACGAAAGTCGTAGAATATGTTAAACTAAGAACATCGATAAAAAGAACCCCCAAATCTGACTTCGTATGAAGAAGTTATGATTTTTCGAAGTTTTGGAATAGCAGTGTACAGCCCGAAATTCGAATATTAGATCGAGCGGTTTTTAGCCGACACAACCTGAACGAGAATCGAAGATCTCGTTAAGAGTAGCGTAACGAGAAAAAGATGGGTGAAAACGGATGTCGGATGAAGAAGTTATGAGGATTTAACGGACCAATCGTATCCCGGCCCGTTAATAATATAAAATTTAAAATCGAGCCAAAATTAGCCGACGAAGTCTAAACGAAAGTTGTAGAGTACGTTCCCACCTTCGCGTGGATATAAAGAACATCAAAAACGAAGTTCGTATGAGAAAGTTACGAATTTTTAAAGTTGAAGTATAAAAATGCGAAGTCTGGTGCAAGACTGGTGACGTGGCGCGTTGTGGGCCGTCCGATGAAGGTCTCAGATCTCGCTTCGGATCATGCCACGAAGCCTCGCCCTACGCCCCACGTATGAGATCCGGAACGCCCCGCGTAACCTCGGTCTGATCCATCCGACGAGTGGAAGACAACTGGGTCCGAGCTGGAGTTCTTATCCGAGGAGTACGCCCAGCGTACCCTCGGTACGCCCAGCGTAATGTCCGAGCTGCGCACCTATAAAAGGGGTTCGAAGGCAGCCCTCATTTTCACACCAAAACTCACTCTCTCTCTAAATTACTTTCTCTCTCTAGCCCATTTTAACCCCCTAAACCCTAGGAAGAACCCCCTAGCACCCTAGGGAAGCCCCGAGGCTCCCGGAGTCCCGAGAAAAAGGAGTTTTTCGGTTTCGAAACGCTGCTCCAATCAAGTCCCGGTTCTCGATAAAATTCGCTGTAAGTGTGCTACGCTTACGCAATTTTTAATATAGCTTTCAAATAATTATAGGAATGTTATTAGGTCCTTAAAATAATTATTTGGACTATTATTATGAGTTATATCGAGTATTATTAACGCTTAATAATACTCGGACTAATTTGTCGCGGTTATCGTTAAACTAAACCCTAGTGGTATCGATACTAGGTTTTATCGAAGGAATATCGTTTTGAGAGTATCGAAGCGCTGTCCGAGTGCTGAGTCACCACCTAATCAGGTAACTGCATAGTTACTTTCAACTTACACATAGATATGAAGTATTTTTATAAATTACGTGCTATGTGTGCATATTATCTGAATACTTGCTATCAATGCTAGATGAACGTTGTTAGACATGTTTTCAATGATTTAAACTGTATATGTATTTTATATCTACGAAAATGTTGGGGGTAAAACATGGGTAGATGTAATAGGTGATGTGTGATAAAATGATGAGAGGCCTCGATGTTGATGTTGTTGTTTCTGTCATCTAGCGGAGTATGGATGACGACCACGGACTCTTCTAGACAGTCCAGTGGAACACTAGCAGGCTCGCAACCTGTAGGTGTTTGTGAACGATGTGTTCACCGGTGTACTCCATCCCCCACATGGTTGCCTTTAGGACATTTATTGTCGAGGAATCCCCTTAGCAGTAGTGTCCGTCCCGATGATGATCCTTAGGCTAGGTCCTTCATGATAGGTGTTTAGGGACGTAAAGTGAGGATAACGGGAACGGGTAATCGGTTTATCGTTGATTGATGAAATTAACAACTTATTTATTGTGGGTTGAAAACCCTATGTGCTCACCAGGCTCCCAAGCCTGACCCACTCAGTTTCTTGTATTACAGGTAGTGGCGCATGAGCATAGGTGTAATGTTTTAGACGAGGGATTACGGATATAGGCCTGTAGATATGAAATAATGTAGTAAGGCTTATATTGTACTGTTTATGCTTTTGATCTGTACGAACATGACATCCCAAGTCTTTTAATGAAATACATTTCTATGGAAATGCTTTTGATAAATCTTTATCATATATTTGTTTTGGGACAAATTCCGCAACACTTTCATTTAAAATGTAACTCTGATTTTTAAACAAAGCATAAACAAACCGGTCTTTTCTGGCCGTGATTTTGGGGATGTCACAGTTGGTATCAGAGCATTAGTTTAAGCGAACTAGGAATTTGTAGGATTTCTAGACTTAAACTTAGAATGCTAAGCGATGATTGTGAGGTGTGAGCACTAGCTTATTTTAGGAATTGTGCCTAAAATGCTTTTATGTGCTAAATGCTTTGTGCATAATATACTGTTAATTGTTCGGATCTATGGTCTGTTGTCGACCGGATCTGGAAACCTTATGTGTTTACGATTCTAAACGTACGACTACGATATTAGAACTAGCATGTAAACGTTTCGGAGTGATAAGGACGATTCAAACGTCTATCCTAAATAAAGATCTAAATTCACCTTATTCGGTGTATAGATCAAGATGGCAAGGACCCGTAGCGGAAACGTGAACGTGAATGGAGATAAGAACCAACCCCCAGTGGTTCAACAAATACCTGTTGTAGAAGAAGTTGCACCTGAGCCAGTCACGATGGCCGGAGTGCAAGCGATGATCCAGGCTATGTTGGATCGTCAAATGGAGGAAACCAGACGTTTGCTCCAGCAAAATCGAGAGGAAGAGACTATTCAGATCGAACAGCCCGAGTTGAACGAAGGGCAGACTGAGGAGGGAAACTATAGTGGGACTGTTGGTCAAGCCACCCCACCGATAGTTAGGCAAAACCACCAGGATGGAGGAAATGACGGACGTGGATGCAAATACAAGGATTTCATGGCATCCAAGCCACCGAGTCTATCTGGAAGCCCGACACCGGTGGAAGTCATGAACTGATCTCTGAAATAGAGACGATGTTTGAGAGTTGCGAGTGTAGCAACAGGCAGAAGACCGCTCTCGCGGTTCCTTTGTTGAAATCTCGAGTACTAAGCTGGTGGAAGCTACTAGCTGACTCAATGCCCAAAGGTGAAGCAAGCAAGATGTCGTGGGAGGATTTTCTGGTATAATTGAAGATGCAATACTGCTCTGAGCAGGATCTTCTGGAAATCAACAACGAATTCCAGAATCTGAAGAAGGGAAGAATGAGCGTTACTGAATACGCTGCAAGCTTTACTGAGAAAATGAAGCTTGTTCCTCACCTCGTCCCAACTGAACTCTCCAAGGTTAACAAATTTGCCCTCGGATTACCAGCGGACTTCGGTCCAATGGTCAAGCAAACTACCACTCTGAAAGCCGCCATCTGGGCTGCTAAGAATGTGGAGACCCAGATACGAGAGAAGGGTCTGGAGAGAGCGGAAGTGGGAGAGAAAAGGAAATTTGACAGATCCTCAAGGTCCGGTAAGAAGGGTAGATTCTCGAAGTCTGGTTCGAGAGGAGGAGGATCAGAAGCGAAGTGGTGTGACAAGTGCAAGAAGAAGCACTCTGGGAAGTGTGACGGAGGGGTCACTTGTTACAAATGCGGAAAGCCTGGGCACTACGCCAATGAATGCACCCTCAACCAGAAGGCCTGTTATGGGTGCAATGAAGAAGGGCACATTTTGAAGGACTGCCCGAAGAAGAAGGAGACAGGAAGACCCAACATACCACCGAAGCCGAAGGCGAGAGCCTTCCAGATGACGCTCGAGGCTGCAAAGGAGGCAGCAGACGTCGCTTCAGGTACCTTTCTTGTAAATGGTTTGCCTGCAAATATACTATTTGATTCCGGAGCCAACTACTCCTTTGTGTCGCATAAATTTGGTGGGAAATTAGCATTGCCTGTAGAAAAACTAGATAATGCCCTGATTGTAGAAGTTGCCAGTGGCAAATTCGTACCTGTTAGTAATCGTATTAGGAACATCGTCATTGACCTAAACGGAAACGAATTCCACGAAGAGCTATTACCCATAGAGTTAAACGGTTTCGACATCGTTTTGGGTATGGATTGGCTTAGCGCCAACGATGCTGTGATTCTGAAAGTGCAATCAAGATTTGTCATAATCCAGTGCAACATTCGAAAACCAAGCATATTGCACTTAGGTATCATTTCATCAAAGATCATGTAGAAGACGGGAACGTAGAAGTGCATTTTGTTCGTTCTGCTGATCAACTGGCTGATATCTTCACTAAAGCCTTACCAGAAACAACCTTCAATAAAATCTTACAAGGTTTGGGTTTGATGGAAGGAGAGTCGGTACCTAATCCTCAAATCTCTCTTTAAAATTTAGACAACCGAAATAGACAGACCGCTCGGTCTATCTCTGCTCTAGATTTTTAAGGAACCGAAATGCACAGACCGCTCTATCTATCTCTGGTCCATAATTCTCCGGAACAAAGAAATATTGAATGATCAATTTATTTCGCCGCTCTCATCAACAAGATAAGGTTTCGGTTGTATTTTAAAGTCTTTCTGTTTTTTATTTTATTTTCAGAAAATCCAAAAATCCAAAAATATTTTATATTTCTGTCTTTATTTTTTTTTTTTTAAAAAGTCCAAAAACCCAAAAATATTTTTCTTTTCTGTTTTTATTTCTTTTTCAGAAACTTACTTAAAAATTATTTTCTTTCTTTCAAATTGTTTGTTTGTTTTGTTTAGTGTCTGTATTAACAGGTAAATACAAGTATAACAGACAATAGATTTAAAGCAGGTATGTTTCAACTTTCACACAACCTAGTTAAGGGTCCCTAGAAGCATGCTGCTGTATGTTGTCATAAGCCTCTAAGATCTTGAGTAAGCCTTAATGATTCGACTGATACCCATCGTTTCTTCCAAATCAGGCTATATTACATCACTCGGTCTAGAGCTACCTTACTCTTCTCATTTGAGTTAAGAGTTTCTCTGCTCTGTCACAGTTATTTAGCAGAAGGTACATTCGGTTTCTTAACCACCTCTTTATATTCTCCATCTACCTGCGGTTCACTAACGTAACCCTTGATACTTTCGGTCTTTGCCACTGAGGTTTATGGTTACACAACATCTGGGTTTATGATCTTGGACACGATTACCACGTTCTTAGTGAAACCCAAAATCCGACACTTAAAATGAATTGACGGTGAGTGATACACTCAAGCAGTAACTGGTTACATATGGAAATCTCTTTTTCTTTTGCATGATCTTTTATGAAATCGTCTAAAGCCAAGACATTTCTTCCCAGAGAGGTCTAATTTTTTTTTTTTTTTTTTGAGATTTCTGCTTCTTACAAGTCATAAAAAAAAATAAATCCTACCTACCTGTTCCATAGATCACATCGGTCTCACAGGTACCTCTACCAACAATCGGTTTTTTGTCGAAACTTGATGTTCGGTTAGAGGACAGTCACCCAAAGCCTATGATCAAAAAGAAGCCTTTCATTGTTTATTAACAAACAGTTGATCGTATTTCTCGGGAAACCACACAAGCACTTCAAGTCTCTCTTGACTTTGAAGGAAGTGATTCTTGCCCGGAATCCTCTGCTTTCTGTCTTCTAAAAAGACATCACTCACATCCAATACACATTTGCTTTATTTCTTTCTCTTTCACACCCTCATGCACGAAAATTAGTTTTTCCAACATTCTTATTCATGTTTGGTATATGGTTTTAGTTTTTAGTTGTGACCAAACAAGGGTAAAGGGAATTTCAAACGGTACGAAGACAAGATTTAGGCGCGTGAATTTGATTCGTTTCAAACCTACATGTGCTGACGTTTTCCTGGGATAAACCATACTATCAAATCGCGCATTTTCAGACGACGTTTCAGTTACCTCATCATTACGATTTTGCAGGCAACGGTATAAATAAGAGTGATCTTGTTATTCGTCATTTACCAATCGCGAATCATCTCTCTCTTAAAAGTTAACACTGTTCATCTTCTTCTTCGTTCAACAATGGCGACTTCATCCTCTGCACACGATCAAACTGCAACATCATCCCTACTTACAATCAAACCCAATCAAAATATGATCATTGAAATGACACCATTCCTATATGATTCATACATGCTACACGTTGTGGAGTGTTTGAAGTATTCACCTCTGTTGGTGGCCCTCACAAAGGTTGAAGCAGTTCCGATGTCATTGCTGTCACAAGTTTATTCATCTGCAACCTATGACAAGAACAAAGATCGTATTTACTTTACAATACATGACAAGAAAGCCTCTATTTCGAAGGCGAGGTTTTGTTCGCTTTTAGGGCTTGCAGTAGATTCTTCAATTATCTCGCCTGATTTCATCTCTACAGCGCAGCTTTTCACAATGATGTATGAGATGGGCTACACTGATGTTCTTACGACGATTGCGAAGGTCAAGAAGTCGTGCCTACCATCACAATGGAATGGGTTGCTGACCTTGCTGATCAAGGGTTTGGCGGAACGATGTGGTGGTTCCGATACTACGAGCAAAGGATTTCTCACAATTCTCTATGGTCTATACAATGGAATCAACTTAGATTACGGCTCCATTATCTGGTCTCAAGTTGTTCAGAGTCTAAACACAACGACCCGTCACTCGGAAATTTCTTGTGGTCGTTTCTAGACGATAATTACAAAGTAGGCTATGGATTCTCTGGAGATACCTATGATGAAGAATGTTCTTCTTGCCTCAATCGCCACATTCCACACCAAAAAGATCATCATCTCTGATCCATGTAAGTTTCATCATTATGGATTGATTCCAGAATCCATGTACAGGTGTGTTACAGCACAGAGTAGAGTAATGGCTGAGTACAACAAAAGATCTCCTCTCGGTCCAAGGGTTCTGTCCGAAGAACAACAAGCTGCCTTGAATGCTTTGGATCAACCTGCTAATAGAGGAAAAAGGGTTGTGAAGAGAGAAAAAGAAGAAAAGAAGGAGAGTAAGCCAAAATCGAAAAGAAAGTCTGGTGAAGAAGAAACTTCTCCTTCAAAACCTAAGAAGTTTAAGAAGATGGCTAACAGGCCCAAGGGAGACTCTTCTCCTGGACCTGATAATGTTGAAGAACAGGAAGTAGAAACAGAAGATCCTCATGTTTCCACCAGAGAGCCAACCCCTACAAAGTCTCCAACTCCACCACCATCTCCTAAAATTACTCACATTCCAACTCCACCAGCATCTCCCAAAATTACAAAACTTCCCACTCCTCCACAGTCTCCTAAAATTCCAACCCCACCTCCATCACCGAAACAGAAAGTTCCATTTTCAGTTCCTACCAATATACCACCTATTATAACTGAACAAACTTCTCTACCCACTTCAACCATCATTTCTTCTGTTCCTATCTCAACTACCTCAATATCCACTCCTCTTATAACCGAATCCATCCTTAACACCATTTGCCAAATCCTGGTAAAAGTCAATGTATCTGATATAGGGGCTACTACTGTGATTGATAACCAGTTATACATATACCTCCCTCACCAACCCCATCCTCTACTTCTAGTACTACTCTTGGTGGAGATGATGAGGACTATGATTCCCTATATTACAGTCCATACAGGATTCCAACAGGCAATGATGCTGATGCTCCTGTCACCAACCAACAGATCCAGGATATCAATGAGAAATTGGATAGCCTGCTTGCAGATAACAAAGCTTATGGGGGTGTTGTGTTGAAAGCTTTCATAGAAACCGCCATCAAGCAATACACAGATGCTCTAGATCAATCCACAGCAACCATTGATAAATCAGCTGCTTCGTGTTCATAGGCCACAAAAGAGGTTACTGAGGTTGTTCAGACAACTCAGATAGTTCTTGATTCTCTTAAGGCACATGCTGATGTCAATGCGGCCAAATATCAAGCATCAGTGGACTCCTTTTATCACACTCTTCAAAGTGAAACTACAAAGTTTGAAGCTCTCCGTGCTGATCTCAAAACAGAATCCACTTCTTTTCTTCAATCATTGCATTCTCGTTTTGCTTCTCTTGCAGCAGAGAGTACACTGAAGGAGGATCTAATCAAACACCAGGCAACTATTGAACTTCAGAAGGTTCAACTGGTCCAGGCAGAACAAGAGATATCTTTGTTGAAGACTCAACGGGCAGTTCTTCAGAGTTGTACCGGTGATGTGAACAACATCCTAACTACTCTTATCGAAACTCATGATCCATTCCTCACATTGACTATCAAGAAGCATCTCCAGGCCAAACTCCTTCCTGCAATTACTATTCTAAGTGAAATGAAGGGTGTCTCGGAGAAGGTCATTCTTCCAAGACAAGGGGGAGAAGAGAGTGTGCTCAAGACAGAACCGAAGTATATTTAGCTTCGGGTTCTGGTAAGAAAATTCAAGTTGATAGTGATACCGATACTGATGAAACCATTGTTGTAGCCCTTCAGAGAAAGAAGAAGGAAAAAGAGCTTAATGAAACCATGAAGATAGCTCAAGAGGCAGAGGCAAAAGAAGGAAAGGATAAGGAGGAAGAGGATACACTTAAGTGCAAAAAGACTTTGTTTCCAGAATGGGACAGAGACACACTCATCAATCAAGTGATTGAGTTTCCTTCCATGTACTGGCTGGAACCTATTGCATCATTTGACTGTGAAAATTCCAAGGATTCACAGTTTGATATGCTAATCACGAGAAAGGCTTTTATGTTTCATTGTTTTGATGTCACTGTTGAGGTTCCTCATCCTAACTCGAAGGTGGACAGAGAGTTAATTGATTTTTATTTGAAGTATGGTCAACCGCAGTATTTGACATGGAGCGCACAGAAAATTGTGAAAGTCAAAGTACTGAAACCGACGCCAGCTGGGAAGTTTGTCAATATAAACTTCAGGATCAACAGAGGAACGGCGAACACATAATACTTCATTTCTCTGGCAGATCTTCCCAATCTGAATCCTCATGATTGGATTCTGCTATACAACATTCTTCCCTCAAATCAAAGAGAGTATGAACCGATTTTGAAGCATCTCAAAAGAATGTTGGCCTCCTATATCCATGAGCTTGCGACTATGGATCAGGAGATAGCAAAAATAATGAACAAGAAACCAACCGTCAAGCCTACTTCCAAGCCTGGTGATGTGCATAAAATGGAGTTAGGGCATATCGATTCTACAAATTTGACGGTTATGTTCACTAAAGGTGAAAGGAACAAGTTTCTGTTTGCTTTAGTAGACAAGCATTTGTTTTCAACAGATTGTCTAGAGCATATTATAAACATCATTCATCGATGCAAGCAGAATTCAGCAGCAGACAAGAAGAACTTCACAGATATGCTTCGGTGGTACATTACATTCAGACATCACATGCTGGCTATCATACCAAGGATATTTGAAACAGTGAAGAGATCCTATGTTGTGAAAAGGAATTGAAGTCTCTGCTCCAAAGACGCAAAGGGGGAGATTGTTGAGAATTATGGTGTTGCGTCTTAGGTCCTTTTGTATTGTAATCAGATTGGGCTTGTCAATCCGTCTTTATCTAGATTAGTTTCCTTTTATTTAGATAAACGGTTAGGGTTTCAATATAAATATATGCATGCATGTATGCGTATGGGAGGAACAATAGTCGACAACGTTAATTCTTGTAACCCTAATATACCTCTACAGTTGAAGTTCTTTATCGAGCTCTTCTGGGGTATTTTGAATTAATCATTCGATATATTCATCGCAATACTTGTGTTCTTTATTACGTTCTTACTTATATTTTGCTTAGAATCATACGATCCAAATAGAACTTTGTTCTAACAAGTAGTATTCGCCCTAAAGATCGGGAGGCACTACCTTCACGGAACGAAGTGTACCGTATTTACCGATAACAAGAGCCTTCAGCACATTCTCAATCAAAAAGAGCTCAAAATGCGGCAGAGAAGATGGGTTGAACTGCTGAACGACTATGAGTGCGAGATTCGCTATCATCCGAGCAAGGCCAACGTGGTTGTTGATGCCCTGAGCAGAAAAGAATATTCAGGTCGCCAAATAAAGTCATTAACAATGATAATCCATTCACACCTGACCACACAAATCAAGGAAGCTTAACTAGAAGCCTTGGAACTTGAAAATGTGACAGGTGAGGCAATAAGAGAAATGGATAAAAACCTAGAAGTCAAAGATGATGGAGTACGTTATCTAATGAACCGGATCTGGACACCGAGGTTCGGTGGGTTCCGAGACGTCGTCATGAATGAAGCCCATAAAACTCGATATTCCATCCATCCAGGTTCTGATAAGATGCATCTGGATCTCAAGAAATTGTACTGGTGGCCGAATATGAAGGCTGAGATTGCTACCTATGTGGGCAAGTGTTTGACTTGTGCCAAGGTCAAGGTGGAATACCAGAAACCCTCAGAGTTGCTGCAACAGCCTGAAATACCTGAGTGGAAATGGGAACAAATAACCATGGACTTCATAACCAATCTACCTAAGACAGTTGGCGGGCTTGATACCATATGGGTAATCGTAGACAGATTGACCAAATCAGCGCACTTCCTGCCGATAAAGGAAACCGACAAGATGGAGAAATTAACTAGGACGTACATCAAGGATATTGTACGACTCCATGGTGTGCTAATATCCATTATCTCTGACCGAGATAGTAGACTTACCTCACGGTTTTGGCAGTCTTTACCGAAGTCTCTGGGGACTAGGCTAGATATGAGCACGACCTACCACCCACAAACCGACGGACAGAGTGAGCGAGCCATACAAACGCTAGAAGACATGTTGAGAGCCTGTGTGATAGACTTTGGTAAAGCATGGGATACCCATTTTCCGCTTATCGAATTCTCCTACAACAATAGCTATCACACTAGTATTAAAGTCACTCCTTTCGAAGCTTTCTACGGTCGCAAGTGCAGATCACCCCTGTGTTGGGCAGAAGTGGGGGACACACAGCTAGCCAGGGGACAAGTCCCTAATAGCACCCTCATTGGTCCTAAAATCATAAGGGAGACAACATAAAAGATCGTTCAAATTCGAGAAAGGCTGAAAACATCTCGAGATCAGCAAAAGAGCTACGCAGAAAAACGACGCAAACCCTTGGAATTCCAGGTTGGTGACCGAGTTCTATTAAAAGTATCACCTTGGAAAGGGATGATACGTTTCGGTAAACGTGAGAAACTAAATCCAAGGTACATCGGGACATTTGAAATCCTTGTCAGGTTGGCCCAGTGGCATACAAGCTTCGACTACCACAACAACTTAACAAATTACATCCTACCTTTCAAGTATCAAACCTAAAGAAGTGTCTGTCTGAAGAGACTCTCGTGATACCACTCGACGAAATTGGAGTTAACAATAGTCTCCACTTCGTGGAAGAATCAGTTGAAATTGTCACACCCCAAAACCATGAATGGCGGAAACATTCTGGGGCGGAGGACATCATGTACAGTATCACAAACAATGAATAATAGTAAACAAGCAACAACATCATCCATTGCATTAATAATATAATTTCATACATGTGTGTTCTGTCAAAGTTATAGACACCAAAATATACATATCAAAATAAAAGATGAGTCTTGAACGAACTTCATCTTCTCAAAAGCCTGGCACCTGTTCCTGTCTATTGGTGACCTGAGAATACAAGTTATTTTGAAAGTGAGTATAAGCTTAAAGCTGGTGAGATCATAAGTATATTAATGTCTGTCTTTGTATGAAAGAATTTGTAAGATGTTTTGTACAATGATTTGTGAAATGTTTGAACTCTCCTAGAAAACCCTATGTTTCCTACTAACTGTAGCCTTCTACCAAGGCATCTAGTAACTGTGCGTGTGTCTCTTGTTAGAGTGCGTGTTTTCCCAATTCTGACTATCATTTATAAAAATATAGTGCATACATTACCGTGCATCATGTGAATATTCACGAATTGAATGTTATCGGAAAATATCAAAGTACCGTAGTATTTGTAATAAGTGACTACCATTTTACTAACTACCTTAAAACAAAAGGTGTTCAATGTAACATGTCATCGACCTGTATCCCGCTATCGACTCTAGTAAAACGACGATGTATGTGACATCCCCAAATTTCTCGGCCAGAAAAGACCGATTTAATTTATGCTTTTTAAAAATCAAATCAGAGAAATCTTTATAAAAGATGTTGCGGAGTTGGTCCCCAAAACAAAATATGATAAAAGTTTGTCAAAACCTTTCTTTAAGAAATATATCATTTCCTTTTATATCAAAACCTCGGGATGTCATGTTCCAATACAGATCAAAAGCATAAACAAGACATTATAAGCCTTACGACAATTATTTGTAACTACTGGCCTATAATCCAAAATTCACTCATCATCATCATCCGACTATGCTCGGGGTCCTCTACCTGTAATATAAACAGCTAAGTGGGTCAGGCTTGGAAGCCTGGTGAGCATATAGGGTTTTCAACCCACAATACATAAATTTATTATGTTTATACATCAATCAATCAACCTAACTACCCCAAACCCAATTATTTTATTTATTTCTTAAGGGTTTACCCTAAGAATCAACTATCACTCCTTCCTAAGGATTCATCCTAAGGAATAGACACAAAGTCACCTCGTGACCGGGGTTTATACAACGGGCACTAATTCCATAGCTGCCAAAGTTTATTCAACATGTGCTAAGTCCATAGCTCTCATTTATCGACAGTATTATTTACAGGTGTTCTCTCCTGCAATACATGTCAATGGGTTTTAGAGTACAGCAAATGAACATATAGTTCATTACACCTACAGGTTGCGGGCCTGCTAGTGTTCCATAGACTGTCTAGAATAGTCCATGGTTGTCATCCATACCCTGCTGAATGACAGGGGCCAACAATTTGGGTAAGTGATTCTCTCAAATTTTCACCACTCACCCTCAACTCATGATCAATATTATTGAACATCTTCTTTATCCAACTCACCTTTCATCATACCCACTATTTCATCTACCCATGTTCTACCCAACATATTTTGTAGATAAAAAGCATATACAGTTTAAAACTTGTATAAAACATCAATTCAACAGTTACCTCAGTCAAACAATTAATATATTTACACATAACACGTATTTCAAGGTAAATACTTCATATCTATGTGTAAATTGAAAGTAACTACACACTCACTTATTTTGGTGAAAATCGGGCAGCAATTCGTTTCCTAAAACGATCGTTTCTAATAAAACCGGGAGTTTTATTGAGAAACCGGGCTCTGCGAAAGGTCGGGCTTCGAAACCGAAAAGATAAATTTTTCGGGCTTCTCGGGCACTTCGTGGGGTATTCCGGGCTTTACAATCGATACCGGGGATTTGCGGGATGTTAAGATGAAGAAAATATGGAGAAAGGGGCTAAAAGTGGCAAAATTCCAAAAGTAACCGGAAACCCTCGCAGGTACCCTTCTATTTATAGGGTCCGAAGTTTGATCCAACGGCTGAGAAGATGGCACGCTTCGGAGATCCGACGGCTTGCAGGGTCGGCTTCGCACATGGCTCGCACCTGGCTCGCACATGCGAGGGCTCGCTGGCGGCTTCTAAGTGGACCGCAGCTTGCTGGCGCACCTGCGAGACTCGGAGCTAGGCTATGCGAGGCTCGGACACACGCGGCAGCTGGGCGAAGCTTCGGCTGGGGAGCTGGCTGCTTCGAATTGGGCCTCCTCCTCGGTCGAATCAGAAGAGGACACGTGGCTCGCATGACTCAGCAGCCTCGGTGACTCAGCAGCCTAATGACTCAGCAGCCAGGTGACTCAGCAGGACACGTGTCACATTCTAAGCGAGGGTGACGTGGCAATTGTGTGACTATGCGAAATTTCTCGGTTTTTGTGCCAAAACTTCTAAAATCCATAACTTTCGCATACGAGCTCCGTTTTTGACGTTCTTTATATGCACGCGTAGCTAAAATTACGATCTACAACTTTTATTTAGACTTCGTCGGCTAATTTTGACTTTAAATTTTATATTATTATTTTTAACAGACCGGGATAGGAAATCCGTTAAAAATTCATAACTTCTTCATCCGACGTCCGTTTTCGTCAGACTTTTTACCGTTGTGCTCCTAATGACGAGACCTTCAATTCTCATTTAGGTTGTGTCGGCTAAAAATTGCTCGATCTAAAATTCGAGTTTTTAGCTGTCTACTGCTATGCTGAAACTTCGAAAAATCATAACTTCCTCATACGAAGTCAGATTTGGGCGTTCTTTTTATCGAACTTCTCGTTTTAACGAATACTACGACTTTCGTTTAGATTACTAAGGCTAAAAAGTAGTTTATCAAAAACTCACTTTTTACGACATTCAGCACCGTGCCGGTTTTGTCGCGAAACTTCAATAGGTCATAACTTCTTCGTTATAACTCGGATTTTGGTATTCTTTATATCCCCGAAATCCTTGTTTCGACCACTACAACTTTATGTAATGATATCGAGCTTATCTCACACTTTAATTTTGACGCTTATTTTTATTTTTAATTAATTAAACCCTAATAATTAAGCATAAAACACATAATTCACATAAAATTCACATAATTCCTTTTCATTTCTTCTAAATGAGTTACAAAGGTTAACCTAGACCATTATGTCAATATTAATGCCTAGCCTAGAAACACGGGCGTTACAACTCTCTCCCCCTTAGGATGATTCCGTCCCCGGAATCACACAACGACAAACAACTACGGTTAGCGACTCACTATGTCACTCTCCGTTTCCCAGGTGGGATTTGGGCCATTTATAACTTTCCAATGTACTGGCACTAAATCGACTATCTTATGTTACAACTTCTTAGTCTTACGGTTAACGATTGCCTCAAGTTCTCCAATTAATCTCTTGTTCTTGTCCAACCTTAACTCAGAAATGGGAATTATGTCGGGCACACCTCCCATGAACTTTCTCAAATAACACACATGAAAGGTGTTATGAATACCCTCTAGTTCTTCCGGTAACTCTAGCTTGTAAGCTTGATTCCGGATTCTCTGAAGAACTTTAAATGGTCCAATAAACCTTGGACTCAACTTTCCCCTTCTACCAAATCTTATAAGTCCCTTCCACGACGAGACTTTAAGTGAAACCGAATCTCCAACTTCGAATGATATCGGTTGTCTTTTCTTGTCAGCATAGCTCTTTTGAGCAGCTAACATCTTTTTCCTAATCACTTACAACTTTTTAGCAATCTAATGGACTATTTCAAGTCCCATAAACTGCTTTTCCTCTTATAGACTCCTCCAAAACATTGAGGTAAAACGGCTGTCACGATCGGACACAATCGTTAACGAAACACCGTGAAGCCTCACACTTCCTTCACATAAGAATTCACGAGTTTATCCATAGACCATTTCTCGATGGCTGCTATGAAATGCGCACTCTTAGTGAAGCGATCAACGACTACCCAAATCATGTCGTGACCGTTCCTTGTTCTGGGCAGTTTAGTCACAAAATCCATGGTGACGTCTTCCCATTTACCTATGGGTACGGGTAAAGGTTCTAAACTCCCATACGGTTCCTGATGTTGTGCCTTAACCCTAGCACAATTTACACACTCGGCCACATACCTAGCAACATCGAGCTTCATCGTCGGCCACCAATAATAGGGTTTTAAATCCCTATACATTTTTCTACTGCTGGGATGAATCGAGTACATGGTCTTGTGAGCTTCTTCCATCAGAAGATCTCTTACTCCGCCCGTCTTAGGTACCCAAATCCTATCTTGGAATACCTTCAACTCTTGGTTGTTTGTACCGAATACTAACGTTTTGTCCAAACGTGCTTCCTTTCGGTCACTTTTCTCTAAAGCTTCCTCTTGAGCTTTCTTTATACTTTCCACAATTGTCAAGACAACTTCAATTCTCAACACTCTTGGCCTTTACTTTTCAAGGTTTACCTTCCGACTGAGAGCATCAGCAACCACATTTGCTTTACCAGGGTGGTAAAGTATCTCGCAGTCGTAATCCTTGAGTAACTTTGGCCAGCGTTGTTGCCTCATGTTCAATTCCTTCTGACTAAAGAGATATTGAAGACTCTTATGATCAGTGAAAAGTTTACACTTTGTGCCATAAAGATAATGCCTCCATATCTTTAGGGCGAATACTACCGCTGCCAACTCCAAATCGTGAGTGGGGTAGTTCTTTTCATGCTCTTTCAATTGCCTCGATGAATATGCTATCACCTTATCCATTTGGGTCAGAACACATCCTAACCCAACTCCAGAGGCATCACTATAAACTGTGAAGTCATCAACTCCTTTGGGTAGTGAAAGAATCGGTGCTTCACACAACTTCTTCTTTGAATTCTCAAAGCTTCCAATGCTTCTCATTCCAAGTATAGACAGCTCCTTTGTGGGTCAAAGCTGTCAATGGAGTCGGGATCGAAGAAAAGCCTTGGATAAATCAGCGATAATATCCAGCTACTCCTAAAAAGCTTCAGATCTCTATAGGACTTTCAATTGTAACCTTCAAGTTACAAAATAAATCCTTATTGAGGACTCCTCCTTCTTCTTGGAATAAGTATTTATTGTAACAGACCGATGGGTCATGTTCTATTGATCTCTCATTGTATACTGCACTACTTAGACTCAGATCTCCTAGGGACAATTTCAGAACAAATTATACCTTCCTTCATGTTCTAATGCGATACAATCACCGTTCAAAATGTATCATTTCTACTACCAACTTCTTTAACAATGAGTGCGATACTTCTATTGATCGTTTTGATCATCTTTCATTTCAATCTTCTAGCTTAAGTCAAATGTTACATCGAACTTGGTTCTCTAAACCACATAATAAATTCATCGTAGTCGGACTCAATTTAATATGACCTCTAAGGTCGGAATAACAATCATCTTCTTAGTCATTACCGAAACGATGGTAACGACATACTAGAACAAGACGGAATCAAATAATAGCTTCTTGGTAACCTTGTGACTTTCCCTGATCCAAGTGCGAGTCCTGTGCTTCCAGTAGTATAGATCTCTACTACTATTCACACCTACTCATACTTGTCCCAAGTACTGTCTCGCAGTCCCCAAGTCCTAAAATCACAAAACAATTTAACACATACAAATGTGTCCAATTAATCATAAAAATTTCCTAGACTCTACTAGGACTTCTTTCACGCATATCTTCAATGATCAACTCTACTTCAACTTGGTTGGTGATGGAAATTTCAGATGATTGGGACACCTTCAAAAATTACACCAGCCATTCTATTCATCAGACGACAAAACCAGGGTTTATTTTATTTCCTTGAAACGATTACACAAAGGTTCAAGTTTACCCTATACTATGCCTCTCATAGGCTAAACTACTTGTTACTATTCACATTACTACTTCGTAACTTGATCTTCGGGTATCAAGTCTTGACTTCTACTTCCTAGTGTTATTAATCGCTTCTTCAAGGATATCCTGAAATTCCTTTGGCATTGATGGTGCACTTGGCCTTGTTACTTCATTGTTCTTCTGACAATTCTTAGAAATATGGCCTTCTTCTTTACATCCGTAGCACACCTCCTTGGGAATCGTACACTTATTGGCATAATGCCCTATTTCTCCACATTTAAAGCACTTCACCTTCCCATCACAATTCCCAGAGTGTTTATTTTTGCACCTCCCGCACCATTTTCCTTTATCTCTTCTTCTGCCAAACTTTGAGGATATGTTGCTCTTGTTGGGCCTTGAAGACCCCTCAAATTTCCTCTTCTTGCCAACTTCAACTTTGTTGGCGGTTGTGTCATTGATCATTTCCTCAATAGACTTAGCAACCCTAATAGTTGCCTCAAGAACAGATGTCTGACCTTTTGGCACAATAAGTTCATCCTTACTTTTTTGAAGTAAACGTTTTGTTTCTTCCATCTGTTCACCTAACATCGTACGTACCATTGCCTGCACTCCAGTCATCGTGATTGGCTCAGGCTGTGGATTATCACTTTCGAACCCACTTTGAGTACTCGGCATTTCGATCTATATACCAATCGTAGGTGAACTTAGATCTTCATTTTTGTTAGATGTTAAGTCTTCGAAACGTTTATATGTTAGTTCCAATATCGTAGTCATACGTTTAGAATCCTACACATATAAGGTTTCCAGATCCGGTCGGCAACAGACCATAGATCCGAACAAATAATAGCATCATTATAGCTATAACACAAAACATTTAGCACATAAGGGCATTTTAGGCATCTTCCCTAAAATAAACTAGTGCTCGTGTCTAAAATATGGTAGACACTCATCTCACAATCATCACTTAGCATTCTAAGTTCAAGTCTAGAAATTCTACAATTTCTTAGTTCGCTTAAACTAATGCTCTGATACCAACTGTGACATCCCCAAATTTCTCGGCCAGAAAAGACCGATTTAATTTATGCTTTTTAAAAATCAAATCAGAGAAATCTTTATAAAAGATGTTGTGGAGTTGGTCCCCAAAACAAAATATGATAAAAGTTTGTCAAAACCTTTCTTTAAGAAATATATCATTTCCTTTTATATCAAAACCTCGGGATGTCATGTTCCAATACAGATCAAAAGCATAAACAAGACATTATAAGCCTTACGACAATTATTTGTAACTACTGGCCTATAATCCAAAATTCACTCATCATCATCATCCGACTATGCTCGGGGTCCTCTACCTGTAATATAAACAGCTAAGTGGGTCAGGCTTGGAAGCCTGGTGAGCATATAGGGTTTTCAACCCACAATACATAAATTTATTATGTTTATACATCAATCAATCAACCTAACTACCCCAAACCCAATTATTTTATTTATTTCTTAAGGGTTTACCCTAAGAATCAACTATCACACCTTCCTAAGGATTCATCCTAAGGAATAGACACAAAGTCACCTCGTGACCGGGGTTTATACAACGGACACTAATTCCATAGCTGCCAAAGTTTATTCAACATGTGCTAAGTCCATAGCTCTCATTTATCGACAGTATTATTTACAGGTGTTCTCTCCTGCAATACATGTCAATGGGTTTTAGAGTACAGCAAATGAACATATAGTTCATTACACCTACAGGTTGCGGGCCTGCTAGTGTTCCATAGACTGTCTAGAATAGTCCATGGTTGTCATCCATACTCTGTTGAATGACAGGGGCCAACAATTTGGGTAAGTGATTCTCTCAAATTTTCACCACTCACCCTCAACTCATGATCAATATTATTGAACATCTTCTTTATCCAACTCACCTTTCATCATACCCACTATTTCATCTACCTATGTTCTACCCAACATATTTTGTAGATAAAAAGCATATACAGTTTAAAACTTGTATAAAACATCAATTCAACAGTTACCTCAGTCAAACAATTAATATATTTACACATAACACGTATTTCAAGGTAAATACTTCATATCTATGTGTAAATTGAAAGTAACTACACACTCACTTATTTTGGTGAAAATCGGGCAGCAATTTGTTTCCTAAAACGATCGTTTCTAATAAAACCGGGAGTTTTATTGAGAAACCGGGCTCTGCGAAAGGTCGGGCTTCGAAACCGAAAAGATAAATTTTCCGGGCTTTTCGGGCACTTCGTGGGGTATTCCGGGCTTTACAATCGATACCGGGGCTTTGCGGGATGTTAAGATGAAGAAAATATGGAGAAAGGGGCTAAAAGTGGCAAAATTCCAAAAGTAACCGGAAACCCTCGCAGGTACCCTTCTATTTATAGGGTCCGAAGTTTGATCCAACGGCTGAGAAGATGGCACGCTTCGGAGATCTGACGGCTCGCAGGGGGTGGCTTCGCACATGGCTCGCATGGCTCGCACCTGGCTCGCACATGCTAGGGCTCGCTGGCGGCTTCTAAGTGGACCGCGACTTGCTGGCGCACCTGCGAGACTCGGAGCTAGGCTATGCGAGGCTCAGACACACGCGGCAGCTGGGCGAAGCTTCGGCTGGGGAGCTGGCTGCTTCGGATTGGGCCTCCTCCTCGGTCGAATCAGAAGAGGACACGTGGCTCGCATGACTCAGCAGCCTTGGTGACTCAGCAGCCTAATGACTCAGCAGCCAGGTGACTCAGCAGGACACGTGTCACATTCTAAGCGAGGGTGACGTGGCAATTGTGTGACTATGCGAAATTTCTCGGGTTTTGTGCCAAAACTTCTAAAATCCATAACTTTCGCATACGAGCTCCGTTTTTGACGTTCTTTATATGCACGCGTAGCTAAAATTACGATCTACAACTTCTATTCAGACTTCGTCGGCTAATTTTGACTTTAAATTTTATATTATTATTTTTAACAGACCGGGATAGGAAATCCGTTAAAAATTCATAACTTCTTCATCCGACATCCGTTTTCGTCAGACTTTTTACCGTTGTGCTCCTAATGACGAGACCTTCAAGTCTCGTTTAGGTTGTGTCGGCTAAAAGTCGCTCGATCTAAAATTCGAGTTTTTAGCTGTCTACTGCTATGCTGAAACTTCGAAAAATCATAACTTCCTCATACGAAGTCAGATTTGGGCGTTCTTTTTATCGAACTTCTCGGTTTAACGAATACTACGACTTTCGTTTAGATTACTAAGGCTAAAAAGTAGTTTATCAAAAACTCACTTTTTACGACATTCAGCACCGTGCCGGTTTTGTCGCGAAACTTCAATAGGTCATAACTTCTTCGTTATAACTCGGATTTTGGTATTCTTTATATCCCCGAAATCCTTGTTTCGACCACTACAACTTTATGTAAAGATATCGAGCTTATCTCACACTTTAATTTTGACACTTATTTTTATTTTTAATTAATTAAACTCTAATAATTAAGCATAAAACACATAATTCACATAAAATTCACATAATTCCTTTTCATTTCTTCTAAATGAGTTACAAAGGTTAACCTAGACCGTTATGTCAATATTAATGGCTAGCCTAGAAACACGGGCGTTACAAACTGTCCTATTGATTATTATGGACCCGGCGTCGATGAAGCGTACGAGGGAAGTATTTACCTTGGTGGAATCCTTTGTGGCACCAATGGCGGTTTTATTGTGGCATCAATGGAGGAACCATTGGTGGGATATCTTTTAAATTAGAGGTTTGTATGTCTAACAGCGGTTACGGACTCATGGTAGCACAACTAACTACCTTGTGAAGCAAATACACCCTCATAATCACATACTTAGAAGCATTATACTTTGTCGATATACAAGTATGAATGTTAAGTATAAGTTTCCCAAAGACTTATACTCTATGTACAAAGAATTTGTAGGTATGCTACTTGCTCATTAAGTAGACAATTATACCTAGCACACTTACTCGTATAGAATTGAAATAGATTTATACGTAGCGGTTTTACTCGTATAAAATTGAAATAAATTTGTACGTAGCGGTTTTACTCGTATAGAATTGAAATAGATTTATACGTAGCAGTTTTACTCGTATATATATACTAAATGTTGGAGAGTCAAAATGATATCTTCAAACTAAATTTTTGAACTTAGAAAAAAGTATTATTTTTATATGGAGTCAAAACCTGTAAACTCACAAACTTTATGTTGACGTGTTTTAAAATGCATGTATTTTCAGGAAGTTGATAACTATGACACAAGAAATGACGTTATACTACTCGGTGTTTCCGCCGACGGTCGGGGTGTGACAGATTAGTATCAGAGCTATTAACTATAGTGAATTAGTACTTTCTTAGGAAAGCACGACTATAGTTTAGGTTTAGGTATATCCCTTAGCCTACAATATAAAGTATTACTACCTCCGTCCCAAATTGATAGTCTAGTTTTGACTTTTGAAGTATTTTTTCTTCAACTTTGACTTTAAATATTTTTGTTTTTGATAGATAATACTTGATGCAAAATATAAGAATTGATTGTATTTTAAATGGTTTTTCATTGTTATAAGTTTTATCAAGTAATATATAACACAAATAAAAATATTTAAGGTCAAAGTTGAAGAAAAAAGAATTCAAAAGTCAAAAGTGGATTATCATTTAGGGATGGAGGGAATATTAAATATTCTACTGAAGGACTACTTACGGGAGCGGTGACGGGATAGACAGGTCGATTTGGGTTGCTGGATTTCAGAACGGCTATATGCTAAAATGATACTGCCCACCGACTGTCCTGATTGGTCGGTGCCTTATTAGCTAGACCTAAAGTAACAAACAATAATTAATAATACTCGTGAATACAATAAACACAAAGATATAGAGTTATGTATGAACTCAGTCCTGCGATGAGAACACACGTATATAACTCAAAAATATAGAAAACCCAAACCCTTGATAAGAATTCAACGCAAGGTTTTAGGTCAAACTACTTAGTCGAGTTTTATTGTACATGGTACGAACCACAACTAAACGCAGACTGATCACCTATGTTTAATTATGGTTAGGCCGATACACAACTAAACTTGGATACGGTGGTTGATAGAATGTGTACTTGAAGATGAAGATGAAGACGCTGATGATTCTCTATGAATGATTATTAGCCTTGAAGTTAATTTTGGGTATGTTTTTGTTATGGCGTCTTCATTTAGCTTTCTTTAGCCTAGCATTGGTCAGGTGCATGTTATCAATGTTGTTCCAAGACACAAGTATTTCGGAAATCTTTAATTTTATAAGATAATTTTGTTTGTTAGTATAGGCAAGATCATTGGAGTACAAGATTTGTATGTTTGAACTTTGATTTCACAATTTCAAATCAAGCTTTTGCTTAAACAGCTATAAATATATTTGGGTGAGTTCCGAATCAAGTAGGTAATTGAAGAAAAAACATAGATAAGACAAGTATTCATAGCCACTCAATTAGGCACAAATCCAGAAAGATCTAAATGCAAATAAGTAATTCAATTTAAAATGAAAACGCATTTGAAGTGCACCTTTAACGCCTTCCATGTTGAATTACATACATAGTATGTTGAATCGTATAGTTATTTTTTAACACATATTTGTTTCCAAGTTCAAATCGGGAAAAGATCTATAGGAAAAAAAAATTATTGTATCTTATATTTATTCTGTTACATATACTATTTGTTTTTGAGTTCAATTCGGGAAAAGATCTGTAGGAAAAAAAAATCATGTAACAATTGTATGTCCTTACAATGTTGAATGGTATTGGAAATTGAACTGTCAAAAAGTTGATTGTTAAACTAAGAAAAATGAAATATCTTCACACTTATGTTCTTGTTTATCTTCTCGTCTATTTAACGAGTGTTTGGCTGAATTATTAATTTTATCAAATTATTATCATTGTAGCCATTTCACAGGAAGATAAATACTAATTTCAATAATGTGTGTGTTATTACTACACTAACGCAATGACAATGTTTAATGCTATTGGAAATAGGATTGTCAAGTGTCAATAAGCTGATTATTAATCTAATTTCAATAATGTGTGTTTTATTACTACACTAATCCAATGAAGCAATGAGAGTTAACATAAAAACAGTACGAATTGTTCCAATTCTATATTACTAAACTTAATAATTATATAAACATACTAATTTACAACTACCAGATGAATTAAATTATAATACTAAACTAATAACCTAAAGGACTTAATCCCAATAATAAACTTAATCGATATTTAAACTAATAACATAAAGCTTTTAACAATTATTAGTAAATGGCTTTTTACCGGTCAAATCGTATTCGGGTATCGGGTTCCCTGTCATGTACATGGCTTTTTACCATCCGTAATCTTAATACTTAGGATAAATATAAGTGGAAAGAAAATCGAGGTAGATTTGAAGGATGGAAGCCTTGAAGGTGTATGTTATAACTTATAATTTTTTTTCTAAAAAAAACCCGATTTTCTAGGTTTCACCACACTGGTTCTGGTCCAATTTATTGTTGAATCAGTTCGGTTACAAGCGGTTTTCAACAATTAAAAAACCGGGTATCCTGATTGGTTCCTGGTTTAACCAGTTGACCCTATCCGATTTTCAAAATAAGGTCTTGGTCCATTATGATATGTCGGAGGATTTAAGATCATTTGTGCCACCACATGTAACATAACTTACACTCATTCCAATTTGATTAGTCAATTTTTGTTTTATCTCTACGATTGACTTAGGATGATACATAAGGAGGAGGATGAGATGAGTTATTCGTTATTGTAAGTATCATAACTCTCTACGGTCGGTCAATACTGATATGATAATTGTTGTTGTAGGAAAACTTGGCTAGTAGAAGGTAAGTATCAAAACTCCCTCCAAAATCTAATGCACAAGCCCGAAGCATATCTTCGAGTGTTTGAATCGTTCGCTTGCTCTGGCCGCCAGTCTGGGGGTGGTATGTTGTACTAATAAGAACCAACATCACACCATACGATTTTAGTTACATAGACAATTTAATTTCCTTTTTTTATGAGAAAGTTGCAAATTTCATTGTGCTAACTAAAGCGATGATTGCTAATTTTGTAATTAAATATGTAAGTGTAGTATATATTTAGAATAAGATGTTTAAGTTTAAAATGCTTAAGATCTTGAAATGTGTTAAAGATGTTGGTCGTTGTCCACGATCCTGGGAAGAAAACAGTGGTATTCGAAAAAGTGTTTAATAATATTAATCTATTTCAAAATATAAACGTGTGTAGTTGAAATAATTGGGACAAACATAGTGTTATAGTTGTTAAATAAGTGAATTTATAGGATAAATCATATTAAAAAAAGAGACAAGATATTATAGAATATATTTTGGTATTTTAGTAAGATTATAATCGTAAAATTAAATAAATGAATAAGCAAAGGCGTAAAAATGTTGTAATCGATCAAACAACAGTGAATAAGTAAAACTAAGCATAAGAACACAAAAATGTACGAGAAAAGCCTCATTATAGATATTAGGCATAAAACCTCGTACGGTGATGAAACACCTCCTTAAAACTTATACTTCACACGTCCCAAAATTATTATCCATAGAAAAAAAACACAAATTAACAAAACATTAATTATCATTCATTTTATTAAATGAAATGACAATTGAATCTTTTTGTTGCATTTAATTCCATCATTTTGTTGCATTTAATTTCTTGGTAAACTAATTAATAATGAGGGTATTTTGGTTAAGGAGATATTTATAAATAAGAAAATGTGACTACAAGTGTTAACTTATCGTGATGTGAGTGTAAAAGAGCTTAAGTGCTTAAGTGTTGAAAGAAAGAATGTGAGAGTCGGAGTTAGAATGCGAGTACCGGTGTTGGATTAGCTAGGCTTCTATACATACGTACATAACAATCCTAAATTCTAAGGCTCTTCCTTGATCAATGCTTGGCTCCACATTCTCGATAGACTTCAACATTCATTAAGCTTTAGACCATGTGTTTTTGACCTTGTCTATTCATTTATAATCAAGTGTTTAGGTCCTACATAAGAAATTACAAAAAACATAATAGGATTCTCAAATATATTTCCAAGATCTTGGGCTATTGGATATTAGCATAAATTCAAGATATTAAAAGTGATAAAGGTAAAAATTCTACCATAACAATTATATAATAATATTTTATGAATTCATAAACTTATTTTTACAAAATAATATTTTATAAAGTATTTCTTAGTTTAAGTTGATTTTTATATGTTGTAATTTGGTTCCTTTATGTATTTGAATGACAAATTTCATTATTTCGTTGGTATCAAACATGAAAATAGCTTAATTTATTTTAATCCATTCATCCATTTCTTTATTTTAATATTCATAGACAAAACAAGACTTTTCATCTCAACATAATAATAATAGAGTTCAAAGTAGATATGAACTCTTTATGGGCAGTATAGATGTGTTTGTTGATGACATGAGAATTTTACTCGAATAAGCCGAACTTTATATCCTCCCGCCCTTCCAAACATTGGGGCGTGTGTGGTGGAGCATAGGCTGAACAGTGCGACGGCGACATGGATGCCACCGGCTCCGCCTCCAATTATTCTCAAGTTGAAACTCCATTGGTGGACGGCGTCGTTGACGGATTCGTTGACTTTAAAGGTCGTCCCGTCGTCAGATCCAAATCCGGTGGCTGGAGATCCGCCTATTTTATTATCGGTAACCTAAATTCTCATACAATCACCGAAATTCGTTATGGATCTTATTCAAGGATTAGAAGTTTTTGTGGTTCTACACAGGTGTTGAAGTGGCGGAGAGATTTGCATACTATGGAATTAGTTCAAACCTAATCACATATTTGACTGGTCCGTTGGGCCAATCGACGGCGACGGCTGCCGAAAATGTGAATGCCTGGTCTGGAACGGCGTCGCTCCTCCCCTTGTTCGGTGCTTTCGTTGCTGATGCGTTTTTGGGTAGATACCGGACGATTTTCATTGCTTCTCTCCTCTACACACTGGTTAATCATCTTTAATTGAACGAATTTCCTGTTAATTGTTGATTTACTTGCTCAGATCCAGTAAAATTATAGCAGGAAATCCATGAATTTGAATCATTTCTGGGATGTTTTACAGGCACTAGGGTTACTCACTGTTTCAGCTTTGATTCCTTTTTCCGGCTGTGAAACCCCCAACGGTTCCACTTCCACATGTTCTCCTCCTCAATTCCAAGTCGTTCTGTTCTTCGTTTCACTGTATCTTGTCGCATTTGCTCAAGGAGGACACAAGCCATGTGTTCAAGCTTTCGGAGCTGACCAGTTTGACTCCCAGAATCCAGAAGAACTCAAATCCAAAAGCTCCTTCTTCAACTGGTGGTACCTTGGATTGTGTGGAGGTCCACTTTTGGCGCTAGGTGTTCTTAACTACATTCAGGATAACTTCAGTTGGGGTCTTGGATTTGGGATTCCTTGCATTGTTATGGGTCTTGCACTCCTTATATTCTTGTCTGGAACCACAACATATCGGTTTGAAGAGAAAGTCGATGAAAAAAGTGCTTTTGTTAGAATCGGGCAAGTGTTTGTTAGAGCGTTTCAGAATCGGAAAACTCCATCTTCATCAATATCCATGGAAGAAGAAGCTTATGGAACTGGAACCTTGCCTCATCAAGGTTCTCAGCAGTTCAGATTTCTAAACAAAGCCTTGGTTTCAACCGATGGATCAAAGGAAGAAGGGAAGATCTGTAGCCTGAATGAAGTGAACGAAGCGAAAGCAGTTCTCAGACTAATTCCGATATGGTCCAGCTTGTTAGCATTCGCAGTTGTTTTCGCCCAATTTTCCACATTATTCACCAAACAAGGGTTCACCATGGACAGATCAATCGGATCTAGCTTAGAAGTTCCGGCCGCCACACTCCAAAGTTTCATCAGCATCACCGTCGTCATCCTTATCCCAATCTACGACCGCATCTTAGTCCCTCTCGCCAGATCCATCACCAGAAAACCCTCCGGCATCACAATGCTTCAAAGAATCGGAACCGGAATCTTCATATCGATACTTTCAATGATCGTTTCAGCAGTTGTCGAGATCAAACGATTGAAAACCGCAGAGGAATACGGATTATTAGATAACCCTAGCGCCACCGTTCCGATGAAAATCTGGTGGTTGTTACCTCAATATTTGTTGACCGGAGCTGCTGACGTGTTCACGATGGTGGGCCTACAAGAGTTCTTCTACGATCAAGTGCCGACGGAGTTGAGGAGCATCGGTTTAGCGCTTTACCTGAGTATATTCGGTGTCGGTAGCTTTTTAAGCAGTTTTCTGATCTCGATTGTTGAGAAAACCACCGGCGGAGATGGTGGAGACGGTTGGATTTCCGATAACTTGAATCGAGGTCACCTTGATTACTTCTACTGGCTTCTAGCGGGTATCAGTAGTGTGGCATTTTTAATCTACTTGTATTTTGCAAAATCTTACATATATAATCGACAAACTACCTTTTGAAGATCACCTATAGCAACAGGTGGCATTTATACAAGGTGACACATATGAAACAACGTATACTTGTAGTAGTTATTATTTTTTAATATTAATTAATAAGATAAGATTCTTGTAATTTCAGTAATGCAATTTTGTTTTTGTTTGATTTATTTTTCATTAGTCACAACTTTGGTTCTCGTTTATGGTACTTATCTCGAATCTTCTCTTATTGCTCATCCAAAAAGTGTCAAAAAGCACAATGTCTATAAGGAAAAATAGGTGCATGCTATTTTGAGTTGCATTGGCCTTCCACATCTAACAAGCTTTCTATATTCTTTTTTTTTTTTTTTTTTCATACAACAAATCATAGCTCTATGCAACTGAATCATTAGTAACTTAGTGTAGTAAGTATATGTTTAGTGGCTTTTGATTCTCAAATCTAATAACATACTATTAGGTGCATATTCTTTCATCAAAATCTGTCTACACATTTCATTCAAGAAAGGGCCTGAGTGCTCAACATTAATTATCACTTCTTCATGTTCATGATCAACCAAAATATCATTAAATGGAGTGCCGTCTTTTGTGCATCCTTATCATCAGGGTCCTCCTATTTGCACGATTAAATTCGTGTATTGATTTGATTACTGCGTTAAACAGTCCCATCATTTCCTTTACAGATTTTAATTGCTTTTATATATCTTTTCTAATTTACTCCCTTTCACTTAGATACAAATTACAAAACACATCCTCTAATAATTTTATTATCTATTTCAAATATATAGATGAAATTGTATGTTAATAATCTTAATGATCATACGGTTTGTAATGTTTACTTTTACTATTATGTAAACTAGTATTGGTTTATTTTCTTAAAAATATATATAGATCTTAAAAACCTATATTAGTCTTATAAATATTTTCAAAATAATATCATTTAAAATATTAAGGCTCTGTATTTTATTTTTAGTATTACTATGTATTCTAACCATTTTCAATAAATTTATTTTTCATCAAAACGTTAATAATATATTTTGTTATTTTAAAAATTCATATTATTAACAATCGGCAATTTATTTCTTTCCCAATCCCTTGCTAACAACATTTATTTAAGTAAACGAATCATAATGTAATGTGTATTAAGAAAACCCAAAAAAATGACAAAAGTACCATTAAGTCGAAACCAGGAAATCTCATATATATATATATATATATATATATATATATATATATATATATATATATATATATATATATATATATATATATATATATATATATATATATTAGTTTATAACACGTGGAAGCTAACGGTAGGGATGAAAGTGGGTCTAAACCCGATCTGGAAAACCCGGAACCGGTTAACGGGATTTTGTAGAACCGGAAACCGGACCGGTATATAGGAACCGGTTCCGGTTCGGTTTTTAGCCGCGGTTTACCTGGACTCGATATGCATCTTTTAAACGTTTCACAATAAACCGGTTCCGGTTTTTAGACCCGGTTTACCCGGATTCGATGAACCCAAACCCGGATTACCCGGAACCCGGATAAAGCCAATTTTTGAACCCGAAACCGGAACCGGTTCGATATATTCCGGTTCTAACAGTTTCGGTTCCGGTTCGATTCCGGTTCCGATCCGTTTTTTCGGTTCTAAATCTCATCCCTAGCTGACAGTTACTCCCTGTTGTGACCTTGCAAGTTCGACGACGTGATTAGAACCCTTGAAGACCAGGTCGCATCAATATATATATATATATATAAAGCTTAGGAAATATGTGGTTGTTATGTACCTAATATTAGGTATAGATCCATTAAAAACAATATAGTTTTAACAAAATACAATCAAATCTCTCTACCATCTTTCTTGTATTCTTTATTAGACTAGATGATAGACTTTGTACATACTTTTATGGAGTTTTAAAATTTTAATTTTGCCACACAAACTATGTATAAGAATATATTATCAACTACCTATAAATCTTCATATTCAAATTAAAAATTGAAAACTATAATGAAAAATTGAAATTATTCATTAAAAACCCAGTAAACTTTTTCTCATAACACATCAAAAAGAACCATGTAAGTATACATATGGTTGGTGTCAATGAAAGTTATGAAGCCTACTAAAGGTCTAATATAAAAACATATTCGAAATACATAGATGTTGATGATAAATTTTGAAATCACAAATAATATGAGCTCAAAAGCAATAGGAAGAAGCTAACAATTAAAAAAAAATATGTTTATTTAATCAAAATAAAGTCAATTTGGATGGTTCTCTACTTAATATTTATATAAATGACAGCCACATATTCACTTTTATATATATATATATATATATATATATATATATATATATATATATATATATATATATATATATATATATATATATATATATATATATATATATAAAAGCTAAAGTTTCAAAAAGTATAAGGTATGATTTGAATATAAGGGTATTTAATGAAAACTGAAAAGTAAAGATTTTTTAGTTTAATATATTAAAATTTGTCAAAATTTTCAGTGATTTATATCTATTCAATCAAAAATTCGTGCATTTGGAATTCAAGTCGTGCGGTTAGAATTACCCTATCATTATCTTGTTCGGGCATTATTATTATTATTATTATTATTATTATTATTATTATTATTATTATTATTGAAAAGCAAACACACATACCTTTTAATTTTACTCATAACTCTACATCTTAGTCCATGACAAGACTGAACCTACCCGGCTACCCCCATTATGAATACCCAAATATATGAATTCCCTATAAGTCTATATAACATTGACTATTACATAATGGCTTGTTTGAAAAAAAATGATAAACAATATGAATCCTAGCATTTGCAACTTCATGAAGAAAATATCAAAGTCATCGAAATGTATATTTATGAAATCTAAATCACTGAAAGTTGTCACGATAGCATATGCATTCGAGGTTACAGGGTTACAACAAAATGTATGAAACTATGAATAGTGTAAGTCCACGTCAAGATTAGGGTTTTAGAAAACTAATATTGTACAAAATTGATCATGAACGTAAAGTAGTTGATGCTTTGTAAGACATATCAAAGCTTATTGACAATGTTTAACTTCGTTTCCCTTTCCATTCATGTTAAATATTAATTTTAGTAGTATACTAAATATTAACCGTAAATAATTATTTAAAATCAATCGCTAAAGAGAGTAGACTTACAAAATATAAAAGTTTCGTACGAAACAGTTTTCTATTTATAAAGAGACAACTCCAATATATCAGAAGTTATCATTCGTCCTCACTAGCTAACTGGAAGTTGAAAGTTGTAACTTTCTTTTGCGTAAAAGTGTTTGCAAGTAGTTAGTTTTTAAATGTGTAAATTATAAAAAAATCAAAAGTCAAAGCTCCCAAAAACTACCTTGAGTGACTTTTGGATTAAGAGTTTTTTGTTTAAAATAAAAACTAAATTTTTTTTGGTTTCACAAAACTTTTTTTTTTTAGATTTTTTAGAAACGTTAAAAGCTCTGTGTCGAACACGACTTTTGTAGAACACGACTTTTGTACTGAGAAGAATTTTAAAGAGATTTTTTTGTTAGTTTGATAAAACAAATAAGCTTTAGAAAATGTTAACCATCGTGAATGCTCTAGCTCTAACCGGTGAAGCTTACATTTGTGCTTAATTGAATTGACTCGCAAATGATTTTCTGAAATGCAAAATACGACATGGTACTATGTTTGGTATGCATTACTAGATCCGATATCAATTGGAGATAATTTTCTCATCCCACATAGAAAGATGGAACAAAAGAAAATGATATTGCGAGTCGTACTTGATTTTTGTATTTACAAAAAAACAATAAATATCATTCTCATATGCATTATTAAAAATAACTCTAGAAAGTTTGCTCAGTCACGACCAATGAATCGAAACAAGAATAGAAGAATATAGACTATTTTCAAACAAAAAAAACTACAACTCTCACGTCTAATAACGCACAAGACAATTTTCAAACCAAAATTTTTAAAACTTTTCCTACTTTGAATAATGAAGCACCCATTCAAACGCATCAATAAACCCCGTTTGCATCACAACACTACACATAAACACCTCGAATGGCCTCTGCCCCAAGTTTCTATTCACTTTATGTTTCCAGTAGTAAGCCATTGCACATGAATGTAGTAATGCAACTGATACTCTAGTTCTCTTCTTGACACTGGAAATCGATCTCTGTCGCTAGCATCCACCAAGTAAACAACTGCATCCACTTTCAGAAAGAATCACATGTCATACTTTTAAATTGATTTCCTCTCTTCAAAATCTAAACATGGTTGTGTACATCATTTTCGATTTGAAATTCCAAGGTATCTTCGCCAAGTACCCCACATGATACAATGATAGTATTAATTAGAGGCTGGTGAACATTTTTTTTTCGCAGAAATGAATAAAGAAGAATGATATGCATTTGTTGCAAGATTCTCAAAACAAACATGTGGGAAGCCTTATTATCATCTTCCTCATGATAATTTTCCAATAGGTTTTAGGTTAATTCAAAATGAGATTGATTAAGCCGAATTTATATCCATTTCTTATGAATGTGGTTGTGAAATTCCTATGTATGTAGACCATTTTGGTACAACTAACATGCAGGAGTGGTTGAACAAAGAAAGAGAGGAAGTGGTTGATAATATAGAAGAAGACGTGTGTGATGATATCAAAGTGGATGCACAAACACTTGAGACAAGGCATGAAGATGATAATATCAACCCTCATTTTTTTCCTAAAGGAGAAAGGACAACATTCAGTAACGAGTGAAAAATTAGGGCATCCATTTCTGTCCTGATTCTTTCCTTGAGCTCCACCATTTTAGCATCCATTTCTTGTCGGATGAGGGTTACATCCAGCTGAGTTTGAAGTAGCATGATAGCCATATCATCTATATGAAATCCATTCGATGGATGGTCATCCAGATGCCGACGGTCGTTGAACGACCAACTATGTGTGGGAGATGACGACATTGTTGACGATTAGGGTGTGTGGATTTTTCTAGAATTAGGGTAACAAGATCTTTATTTTGGTCATTTTAGGGCAACGATGCTTGGTTTTTATAAGGGGGAAGTAATGAACAGTCACAATCTTGCCCCCTAAGTTTCGTAAATAAAATGACGTCGTTTTTGCTAATTTAGTTAACATCGGCGATGATTTGGCACCGGTAGATGACATGACACATGTAACTGGCTACTATTGGTTAGGGTGACTAAATGGACAAGTTGCTATGGACTTTAATCCCTTAAAAAAACAAGAAATTAAGTTAAGGGACTTAATCGATCAAAACCCAAAACATTGTAGGGCTACAGTGTCATTTTCCAAAGTTAAATATAACTAACTTTGTTAATGGTGAGTCATAATAGAGAGAAAAAACAAAATATAAGTCACATGCTTGCATTCATAGAGTTAATTTAATCAAAAAATAACAATACTATTGATTATGTAGGTATTTGATATTTAGCACCTTTGCTCATTTGCCATTTAGCTTGCATTTCTTGAACATTCGTTGAGATTAATTTTATTTGGGTATATTTTAATTTTACGAACTACATTGCTGTAATAAGAAGGAATAGAAGTATAGTTTCCCTTTAAAAATTTTGATTTATAAAAACTCGTTTGGTGTGTATCAATCAATCGGATAAAAACAAATATTATTAATATATCTACTATTGTAAATTCCAAAACCACCCTAGGGGTAAAATCATTACAATAAAAATGAAGCTAATGAGACCGTAAAGAAAGGGTTAATGATGTAGAAAGGTAACAGACTTTGTTCTTTGTCTACATTTAGGTAATTATGTTTTTTTCGTACACATTTGACCATCGAACTTGTTTTACATGTTCAAAATAGGGTAATATGACTGGTAATTAGCGGTAATAATACCCTATTATAAAAAGGCCAAAAAAATTTACTGGTCAAATGTGTACGGAAAAAATATGATTACCTAAATATGGACAAAAACCAAAGTTCTTTACCCTTTTTGTAATATTGGATTGTTTATGCTAAGTGTAATGGAATCGGGCTATCAGGACTTTAGGTTCTCAATACATGCACTCGTCCCACTAAAATCGTTCTTAGTCCAGGAGAAACCATCTCCTCATAACTTGATTGTTGGACCCTGATCCCAAGACACAGTCTCTGAGACGGTTCTAACAGTTTTGTTGTATGATGGCACCTAAGAATTAAGTCAAGATTCACTAACAAAACCTATTTTAGACCTGACACAAAGACCCGATAGCCCAATTTCATGTCACATCAGTTGGGTATTATGATTACTTACACTTAGCATAACGAACGCAATATAACCAAAAAGGGTAAGGAACTTTGGTCTTTGTCTGTATTTAGGTAACCATGTTTTTTTTTTTCGTACACATTTGACCAACAAACTTGTTTGACCTGTTTACAATAGGGTAATATTACCATAATTATCGGTCATATTACCCTATTTTGAACAGGTCAAACAAGTTCAATGGTTAAATGTGTACAAAAAAAAACATGATTACTTAAATGTGGACAAAGACCAAAATTCGTTATCTTTATGGGTCGTTAACCCGTGAAGAAATGTTGCACAAAGCCTTAAAAAGTTGCATACACCAAAAGCAACCATTTATCAATAGTTTTCTTAGCCAAAGTTGTCTTTTCTAGAATATGCAACCACTATTCAAAGAATTGCCTATGTTGTAGAAATACTTTATAGACTCCAACCCTTTTACAAACAAATGTAACCTTTTGGACACTCTTATGCAACACTTTTTAATACTAAAATGTGACATTTATTATATTTTTAGTTACAAAAATACAACATTTTCACATTCAAATGCGATCTTAATTATGTTTTATGTTCAATAAATGCAACCTTTTAACACTCAAACGCAACATTTATATGCTTTTAATTACAAAAAATGCAACATTTCCTCCAAACTAGGCAACCATTTTCTTTATTTGTCAAGGAAAGCGAGACATTTTTATTTGAATGGAGCATTGTTGTTTCACGCATTGCCGTTACTACTAATATACATTACTAATTCCTTTACACCACCATAGAAAGTAGTCGACCTAAAAACTATCAATTACAAAATTAAAAAAAAAAATGTTGAGATCCTAATCGGCTAATCCACTTCATTTTCTTTTGAATGGAGCATTGTTGTTTCACGCATTGCCATTACTACTAATATACATTACTAATTCCTTTACACCATACCACTAATAACCATAGAAAGTAGTCGACCTAAAAACTATCAATTACAGAAATAAAAAAAATGTTGAGATCCTAATCGGCTAAATTAATCTACTTGCATTTTCTTTTATGTAATATACATATCATTTGATCATCTCTGCAAAATGCCACTCATCCCTTCGTGTACTCCAACACAAAATAGCATGTCACACATAGATGACAATAAGTAGTGAAGTCAAACCAGATGCTATATAGTTATCAAATCTAACAATTACACATATAATAAGAAAAAAAAAGTCAAAATACATGACAAAATATCCAAAGAATGAGTAATAATTCTTGAAGATTATATTCATCTACACACGTTACTTAAAGATTAAGCATTGTTTAGTTATTACCCAAGGTCCAAGGATACGTTTGATTTGAGAATATTTAGATGGAAAATATTTAACAATGGAAAACAATTGACACTGCATAAGCTCGATACAACCACCCATAGATACAACAATAATATCTCTTAACACCCTTATCGTTGAACAAATACTTCAAAACATATTAATTGCAAGTCTACAATCGGATGGACAAAAACCCATCTTTATTTGAAGGTAATGGGAGACAAATAATAGTGATGTCCCTATGTAGCTACTAGGCAGAAAGAGACATCTTTATTTTTCTTTTCCCAACACCTTTGACTCAATTTGCCTAGTTTGAAAAAAAAATTGATAATGATAATAAAGAACATAGTAATTTTTTTTAAGATGATGAATATGTTATTCAATTAACTCACCAAAAATGATATACATGAAACAACAAAGGGCCTTGTATTCACTCTCTTAACGTCCTCTGGTATACGGAGTACGAATCCGGTCGTGGTCTATATGGCCACGGATAACGGTCGTGCACACCACCCGGCCGGTTTTGGTTCGTCGTTTTCGCAATGAGTGGCAACATATGGTTCGAGCTTCTTGACCGATTTCTCCTTTGACTAGCTGTTCAACGGTCAAATTCTCAATATATATATATATATATATATATATATATATATATATATATATATATATATATATATATATATATAGTTCGGGCTTCTTGACCTATTTCTCTTATGACTAACCATTCAACGGTCAAATTCTCGATATATATATATATATATATATATATATATATATATATATATATATATATATATATATTGAGAATTTGACCGTTGAATGGCTAGTCAAAGGAGAAATCGGTCAAAAAATGATAATGATAATAAAGAACATGGTATAAGTTGTATCCACTCTCTTAACGTCCTCTGGTATACGGAGTACGAACCCGGTCGTGGTCTATGTGGCCACGGATAACGGTCGTGCACACCACCCGACCGGTCGTGGTTCGTCGTTTTTGCAATGAGTGGCAACGTATGGTTCGGGCTTCTTGGCCGATTTCTCCTTTGACTAACCATTCAACGGTCAAATTCTCAATATATATCTTTACTATCTTATAAAAGAAATCTAACTATTTCTAAAAATAGATTGATTATAATAATAATATTTTTTTAAGACGTCAAAATGATGAAGCTGATAGTACAAGTAACCATTAATAAAATAATATTAAATTTTAACCACGTTTTGAATTCAAATATATATCATCAAATCTCCTTATATTTCTCAGCAATTTGATATGGTTCTCTCAAATCCCGGATTCATTCAAATTTTGAACCCTTTTAGATATCCTTAAATTTAGCATGTTGATTCAAATATCCCTCCAATCGTATATACCTCTTTGTTCCCTCCTCTGCTATAAAGCCCACCGTCCAGGAACAAAAAATGACTTCGTCTCCCATCTTCCACTATCCCCAACCACCGATTCTATGACACCGCTTTCTGACGTCTTTCCTTCCAAAAACGACGTCACCACAGGAAACCTATATTACTTTTGGAAGCTCACCCTCTTCTCATTCTCTATCTTTTTTCTCTCAACTGGCATTTAGAGCTTTGATTTGTCATATGTGACGCCGTCCACCGCGGCCATGACATTTTTTGATCGTTTTTACACCGTCGCTTCCAGTCAAACCCAACCATTCCCAAATGTCGGCCTGATCGATACACACTTTTTTCGTTTTCATGGTTATGCCTTCAACCACCCAGCATCATGGTTTCCAACATATTCAAGTATATTTCTAGACTATACATTTATGTACAATATTTATTGCAATTTTGAAATATTTTAAATAGATACTTAGTTTTTGACCGACTTCGATTTTCTAAACATCGAGGTTCAGTTTTGTGGAAAGATCTATGTTTGATCTTTTTCATTTTCATGTTTATTGTATCATTTTCCGAATTGAGGATGTTATTACGAAGCTCAAAATTTTGAAGAAAAAATGAGCAATGGGTGACTGGTGAGAGTACAATCCTTCATTTGACCCTAATTACCTATCTATATTTTTCTTTTTAATCTAGATGACTCGAGGTGGAGTCCATGCTTTTCACGAATAATTACATTTTGGAACTACCTTTTAGTTTAGTTGTTTTTGGTTCATAAGTCTTCAACCATTTTCGAATTTGTTGTTGTTTTTATTTTATTTTTAGCTCTAATTTGTTTCTTTTAGTGTGATCCAGGTTCAATTTCTTTTCCAGGTTTAGATTTCCATTTTTTTCTATCATTTTTGTTTTTTGATTCTTGAAGTGAAGAAGAACAATCAAGATCTGTAAATATGTTGTTTAAGACTTTCATTTGATTTGATGACATTCATATCATTATATACTTATAAAGCTTGCATTTTTTCTTGAACCACATTCATTTGAAACTCTCATGACTTTTCAATTTCTTTCTAATAATTATTATAAGTTGGTTAATAAGGTTAAATAAATATCAAACCTAAAGTGTAATCATATCAATATTAAAAATATATATATTTTTTCTACTTATAAAGTTTCTTTTTAACTTTTAACATATTATACTTAATTTATTAGGTCTAATATGTTGTATGTAAACCATTATCATTTTAAAGCTACAATTTTTGATCAATTTGTATAAAATACTTAAATTGTTAATTTAAATATAACTTTACAAGATCAACTTAAATATAAAATCTATTTCAACTTAAACAACCCAAAGAATATTTTGTAAATAGTTAAAAGTGATAAATTGTAGTGTCTTTCTAATAATGATTATAAATTGGTTAATAAGGTTAAAAATTAAGTATCAAACATAAAGTGTAATAAAAAATAAACTAAATTTCAATATTAAAATAATATTTTTTACTTCTACTTATAAAGTTAGGTCTTTAACATCTAACATATTATACTTAATTTATTAGATTTAATATATCGTTGTATGTAAACCATTATCAGTTTAAAGCTACAACTTTGAAACTGTTTGGACAAAATACTTAAATTGTTAATTTAAATATAACATTACAAGATCAACTCCAATAAAAATTTCAGTTCCACTTAAAAAACCCAAAGAATATTTTGTGAATAGTGAAAAGTGATAAATTGTAGTGCTAAATATAAAAACTAAATTGTAATATCAATTCACTAAAATATTTCCTAAAGATATTTTATAATCGTTAAAAGTTTTGAAATAAGTAGCTTAAAATAACTTACAATAACAATAGTTAAAACTAACTCTATATAAATGATTATATTGTTACCTTTAAAATAATGTTTGATGTTTTAAATAATTACACTGATAGAAATTAAAACATTAAGCAATTAAATTTTAAAAATGAATTAACAATAACAACTATAAATAATATTAAACCATATATTATATTTAATTTTATTCATGAGTAACCTGCTGGTAGAGGTCATTCAAAAGATTGAGATTATGCAGTTTTAATAGATGTATATATATATTAACATATAATTCAAAATAATCAATATACTATATCAACTTAGTATATGAATTATTATAACAAATTTAACAACAACATTATTGTTATATCTAAAAAACCATATATTTGTAAAGATTTCAACTATATAGATGCTTCTGCGCAACGCGCAGACATTCGCCTAGTTAAAAATAAGGGAGATAATCATTGTCAAAAGGAAAGTGTTCACTAAAATAAATATACTTGACGTCTGCGGAAAGAAAGCTAATCATCTATTGAAACTAATCGAAGATAGTGAAAAAAAAACTAGCCGTCATATCCAAATTTATAGCATAAAAGTCCAAAGTTAGTAATAAAATCATAAAGAAGACAAACTTTAAGTTTTTTTTTTACATAATATTGTTTCTGCTAGGACCACAAAAGTATTAGTGAAGTTTAACGAAAATTTAAAAGGTGATGAAGTTTATACATCAAACGTGGTGTATAAAGAAGTGTTGCACGATTAACAATATATAATTAGTCATGCGTTATTATAAATTTTCATATTTTGTGTATTCTTATAATTCTTTATTTTTGTTTGAATGGCTTAAACATTTCATATTTTATGTCGTCTTGACCAATTTTTTTTTATCGGTTATTTGATGTATCATGTAACAAATAACATCATAGTTTGATTATTTTGTCTTCGACATGTACTTTCTTTTGTAACATAACATTTTTGTAGAGAAAACATATCACCGAAAGAATTTACACGCCCCGCCGCTTTGCGCGGGTACACTGCTAATATATATATATATATATATATATATATATATATATATATATATATATATATATATATATATATATATATATGGTTCGGGCTTCTTGATCGATTTCTTCTTTGACTAGCCATTCAACAGTCAAATTCTCTCTCTCTCTCTCTCTCTCTCTCTCTCTATATATATATATATATATATATATATATATATATATATATATATATATATATATATATATATATATATAACCAACCAATTTACCTATAAATACCTTACTATATACCCTTATTTTTTACAGCATTCTTTCTTTATACAATATACAAACAACATTTTCACAATCACCACCTCAACCAGAAAAATGGGAAAAAAATGGGCCAAACCAATACACAAGATAAGATACCATGGACAAATGAGGACGAAGAGAATTTAGCGGGGGCGTGAAGACCCAATTGAAGGTGATGTACAAACTTTTAGTTGTTTTTGGGAGAAAGTTAGCATCAAATTTTATGAGATAAAGGGAAGTGAAAGTCGAAATCCCAACCAAATTAGCTCAAAGTGGCGCGATATTTGACTAAAATGCATGGAATTTGGAGTAATTTACAACAACCTCAAAAATATACCCAAAAGTGGGTCATACGATTTCGATGTCTTTAAGGCGGCCTTGGATCAATTTGAGAAAAGAAGACCAACCTGCAAAGCTTTTCCATATGTGAAACCATGACTAAATTGAAAGATGCTCCAAAATGGAAAGAGCAAATGGAAGGAACTTCACAAACCTCTTTTGGTTCAAAGCGATCAAGAAACCCCGATGTAACTTCCCAGCAATCGGACGTGTGAACACACATCGACATCAACGATGACCCGATTGATCTTGAAGACGAGCAACCTCTTCGTCGGCCGGTTGGAAGAAATAAAGCAAAAAAAGCGAGTTCGCCGGCTTCGGATTCTAGTGTTATCGATCATTTTGGAGAGAAATTTGATCGATATGCCCACATTCAAGAAAGCAAGGCAGAGATGTTAAGTCGGTGGAGCAAAAAATGATAGACACGCAAACATCATGCCAAAAGGTGCAAACGACGCTTCAAACAAAAATCGATATGAAGATTTTGAGTATGAAAGCGGACGATCTCGATGGCGAATATTTTGAGATATTTTTTGCAATGAAAGAATCCATGCATTGGATCCTGATATAAGAATATGGGTAGTTTTTCTAGTTATGTTTACCTTTTTTAGTTTTTTTAACGTTGCATTTTTTTAAATAATGTAGTGTAGTATTAAATCAATAAAAAACTAGTTTAAAAATATGTGTTTATTAAATTTTTATTGTATTTTTGAATTAAATTTAATTAAAAAAAATGAAATGGAATGGTATGGTAGTGGTAGGTATCTCATGGTTTAGTAGTAAAACTGTGGTGATGATGTGACATCTACCATTGTAATGGTTAGTGGTGGGTATAATGGATGGTCTAAGTTGTCGACGGTTCAAGTCATTTGGTGGACAAAAGATGTAGAATTAAGAGTATCATTAATGGGTGCGTGTTTCTCATTCTAAAAGCAAGATGAAATAACTAAAGAATTATGATCAATCTAAATAAGAAGTGCCAAGTTTATATATTTTTTTTTGAAAAAACATCATAAATAGTCCTTGTGGTTTCCCAAAATCTGAAGTTTAGTACCTATGGTTTAGAAACGTCATAGATGGTCCCTGTGCTTTCAAAACTTTTGACGATTGGTCCTTATTGCTAACTTCGTTAAGTTTTGTCCATTAACTGAAGCGTATTTTCGTCACAGGGACCATTTATGATCTTTTCAATTATTTTTTTTAAAAAAGAAAAAACTAAAAATAATTATTTAATATATAAACTCTCTCTCTCTCTCTCTCTCACTCTAAAAAACAAAAATCCAGATGTAAATCCTACACCTCTCTTTATCCCATTGACAACAAAAAAAAACAACCACCATTGGTGCTCACGACCTTCCACCATGTATGCCCGACACAGATCTGTCGGCGGCGAACCAAATAACCCTCTTCTTATATGTTCTCCATTATATTTCCTCTTTCTCTTTTTTCCTGTCGAGACTTATTCGTTTTCCTCAACCCGGAAACCCACTGCATTCTTCATTCGTCAAAGTAATGGAATCTAGGGTTTTTGATGCATGATCCATCAGTTTCCTTTTGTTTCATCT